>NW_026086639.1:0-131873 GCF_022539395.1 Myiozetetes cayanensis | reverse complement strand
TTCCTTCTAATAGTGAGCTTAAAGATAAGTTTGAAACAAAAAGCAGAAATAAACGTATTTAAACAAAACAATTTGAATTATATATTGTTTCTGCATACTTTCTCCTCTCTGAGAAAAAATAATGGGAAGAAATATATGACTGACTTGTATAATAAGGACAAGAGAAAGTTCTTACTTTCTGATGCTTGGCTCCGCGGATATGTGCAGCATAAGCATCTGCTCCTGTACAAGATACATCACAAAGCTCACAGCGCAACTGATTTTGAGTTCCACGAGCAGAAGTGCTGCTGCTATTGGTGTTCTGGGAAGCTTTTAATGCCACTTCTTTCTTTTTGTGTTTCTGGCCTTCTAAGTGTTCTTTATAAGTCTGTTTAAATAAACAATACAACTGGTTTTGTACTGCTCCTTCATCATTCATGTGTATACATGTAATATAGAACATAGCATAAAACACATGCTTTGTATGAAAAATACTTCCTACACTGAACATTTCTTCCATATGACCTGTTATAAGGCATAAGCAGGCCACTTCTAAAACCAAGAAATTTTCTTTACCACCAGGATTACACTTTTAGGTAATACAATATGGTCCTTTCTCCTCTACCTTCTCACTTCCTCAATCAAGTACTGGTCAATATATATTACCATTGAAAGCTTGATAAGATCAGAACACTGCCTCAGTTGCAGTTTCCTACATTGCATTGAATTATTCTTGATTTTGAATTTTCCTCAAACTGCAAGACCACAGTTATTAAATGTATCCAGACAATTAAAAAAATAAGTTCAAAAGAAGGTAGTGCATAAATAAAGCTGTGCTGAAAATAAAATACAGAAGTTGCTATTTGTTCCTATACTAACACTGGCAATCTATAGAGCAGACACGGTGGGAAATAATGACAAATTTACCTAAAGAGTAAGAACTGTTTAGCCAAACACACACACACACAAATACTGCATGAATTGATATCTACTTTTTATGCACTTGTACCCACTGTGAAACTAAACTGGGATGCTGGAATACAATGAATACATTTTCAGGCTTACCATTCACAAAGTTTTGAAAAAAGTATTTTCTTAGAAGTTCGCTATGCTAAAAAACAAAATTCAAAGTTTAGAATACTTCTGGAGTCCAAAGCACAGCTGAACCTTCTCTGTACAAGCTAAAGGGATCCATCTTTTTGTCTTCTCATATGACCTCTTTCTGTAATAGCACACATTTTCATTTCATTATTCCTTTAGTATAAGTATAGAATCAGGTCTTTAAAAATTAACAAATATTCCTGAAGGGGTCATTTTTTTTTTAGCTGAAAAAATGACTTAATTGTATAGCAGAATATCACATAATACAGCTACCTGTGGTCCAGCACAGCTGATCTTACAAACATCACAGTAGTGGATCTGGGGCGGTTTGGGAGGTTGCTTTGGTTTCAGTTGCTTATTTTGGAATGGTGCCTTTTTAGTAAAGGTGGTCCCTGTCCAAGCAGCTGTTGCAGCAGCAGCAGCTGCTGCCACTGCCTGTTTCTGCTGCTGCTGGTAATAGGATGATGCAGCTGAATACACTGCAGCTTCATAGCCAGAATAAGAGGTACCTCAAAGATCAAAATAAAATTAATGTTACATCACTGTACATCATATATCAATTACATAATACACTAATTCCAAGCATATTGCATAATAGAGTTGAGAGGAGGGCAAGTTATAAATGATTTATTGAGATGTTGTCAGGCAGTCTGAATTTTTCTTGATGTTTCACAATACAGAAATACATAGTATACCACTTGTATCAGGAATATATTTGATTTTAGACAAAACTTTGCAGACATGCTGTTCTATTAAGATATATCAAAGCATCCCTAAAGAATATGTGAAATTTCCTGGTACATCTGGTAAGACCAAGTATGATATAACAAAAATTTTAATAAAAGATTTATCAAAGGCCACTTAAGTAAGCAGTCTTCCAGAGACAGATTTACTGTTCAAGTTCCAAACTGAAAAGGACAGATATTATGTAGAAGAAGGGAAAAAAATAAAAGAAGATAGAAGGGCTAGTGCTATTACATTCTATTTCAAGTGGGTTGCTTGCCTGCTAAAACCTCTGCAGTACACCCTGTCTAGAAACTGCTTGATTTCTAGTATCAAAGTTTAATAAATCAAGGAAACTGGGTTTTCATACCTTTTGAGTCAGTTTTCCCATAAAATTTATACATCTACTGGTTCAACTATTTTAATTCTCTGATCAAGTTCTGTTTAACGAAGTCTTAATGAAGTCCCTTTTTAAACAGGAAACAAAGCAAAACAAATAGTTCAAGGTAGCTATAATATGCCAGTTGATTACCATCTGGCCATAAAATTAACATCTTTTCACCTTTAACTACTTTTTGGATTTCTAATGTTTGGAGGAAAGTTTTTTTTTGTAGCACTGTTATAGTTTAGTTAAATGGAGATTTTTTGGTTGAACTCTTTCATATCATCATATAGTTTTGGAGGGCACGAGGGACACCTCCCCCCTCTCTCCGCACAGGGTGAGGGCAGAGAGGGATAAGGGGGTCCCATCGGGAAGTGCCACGAGAACTGAGTGGGATAAAATTTGCTAGAACTACAGGAACTTGCTCTCTCTGGTTCCGGTAGGGAGTATGAAGGCAGAAGCGTGGTTGGGCTGCTCTCTCGCTGTGTTTTTTTTTTGGTTCTTGCCGTTTTTGGTCGCCTCACCTCCTCCCCATTTAGATGAGGGGACTGAGTCCATCATTAGCAAATTTGCAGATGACACCAAGTTGGGAGGGAGTGTTGACCTGTTGGAAGGCAGGAGGGCTCTGCAGAGGGACCTCGATAGGCTGGAGAGTTGGGTTGATTCCAATGGGATGAAGTTCAACAAGGCCAAGTGCTGGGTCCTGCACTTTGACCACAACAACCCCCTGCAGCGCTACAGGTTGGGGACAGAGTGGCTGGAGAGCAGCCAGGCAGAAAGGGACCTGGGAGTTTGGATTGACAGGAGGCTGAACATGAGCCAGTAGTGTGTCCAGGTGGCCAAGAAGGCCAATGGCATCCTGGCCTGCATCAAGAACAGTGTGACCAGCAGGAGGAGGGAAGTGATCCTTCCCCTGTACTCAGCACTGGTGAGGTCACACCTGGAGTATTGTGTTCAGTTCTGGGTCCCTCAGTTCAGGAAAGACATTGAGGTGCTGGAGTGGGTCCAGAGAAGAGCAACGAGGCTGGTGAAGGGACTTGATCACGAGTCCTATGAGGAGAGGCTGAGGGAGCTGGGGTTGTTTAGTCTGGAGAAAAGGAAGCTCAGGGGTGACCTCATCACTCTCTACAACTACCTGAAAGGAGGTTGTATCCAGGTGGGGGTTAGTCTCTTCTCCCAGGCAATCAGCAGTAGGACAAGAGGGCACAGGCTTCAGCTCTGCCAGGGGAGGTTTAGGTTGGATATTAGAAAGAAGTTCTTTACAGAGAGAATGATCAGGCATTGGAATGGCCTGCCCAGAGAGGTGGTGGATTCACCATCCCTGGAGGTTTTTAAGAAGAGGCTGGATGTGGCACTGAGTGCCATGATCTAGTAATCACAGTGGGGTTGGATCAAGGGTTGGACTTGATGATCTTGGAGTTCTCTTCCAACCCAGTTAATTCTATTCTATGATTTTTCTCACTGCCAGGAGCAGTAGCCACCACCAACCCACACTCCAGCTTTGCGGTTCCCATGCCAAGCAGGGCTCTCCCATTGCCACAGTGACCGCTGTGTTCTGAGGGCTGCCGGCACCTCTAACGGCTGTGGCTGCAGTGGTGCTGAAAGGACTTGAGAGCTCCCTTTTGTGAACTTTCACACGTCGCCCACTCGCGCTGCCACAACTCTGCTCTGGCTACATTGCGATCACATGACCCCATTAGGACTGCGCCACCATCTTGACAGCACAGAACTGAGAGAGTGGTTTTAGGTGACATTTTCTTTGTTATTGTTTTGTTCTGTTCTCTGCTTTTAGTAAAACTGTTAATTATTTTTCTACTTTACTCAAACGTCTCATAATTTCAAAATATTTCGTAATTTGGGGGCAGTTTTTACTTCATTGGAGGTCCCGCCTCTTGGGACATATTGTCATTTAACTAAGACAAGTACCTATTCTCCTCCCATCTTGGGTCAAGACAACCCAAACTTACAAGATTTATAGTGGACTGCTCCTCCTTGTCTCTGTAATTGCTGTTTGATGGCAGCATGCTCCAAATTTCCCTGGGTTATATCTGTGTGGATGTGTTTCCTTATTTTTTCTATCCCCCATCTTTTGTCTCCAAATTTTACAGTAAGTCACAAAACACTTGTGCACATAGCAATGCTAACACTTTGTATATTCTCACATGTAACAAAATAGGCATATACAATCATCAAACCTCTTTTAAAGATACATAAAAACATCTTGCCATTATTATGATTTAACTGGTTGATAGTTCTCAGTAGACTATGATGTAATTGAACACAAACTGCTAAAATGCTGAGTATTTAAATCCTCTCCTATAACAACTGCAAAGATCCCAGCAACATAATATGCAAAATTCTTACCAGAGTAAGTAACTGCTGTTGTACTGTATGTTGCACTTTGAGTATAGGATGGAACAACAGTAGCTGCAGGTGCTACTGGCTGCACAGTAGAGGATACTGGATATATAGAAAACGTAGTTGTTGCTGGACTTGGGGTTGCAGGTTTTATAGCTGTCACTTGTCGTGTTTGCTGGGCTTGGGTATACTGCGTTGCCCCTTGGCTATATCCTGCTTTTGGAGCTAATTAGGATAGAAAATAGAAGTGTATAAACATTGATGTGCTTTAGTTGAATGAAATGCAAACCATATTAAGTGATATTTTAGGATATGCTAGGGAATAAACACATTAGTGGGTTTTGGTTTAGTTTGGTTGGGTTTTGCCTTTTTTTCATTGAGTTTTCAGTTGGCTTTTGGGGTTTTTCTGGGTTGGTTTTGTTTTGTTTTTTTTTTTACAGTAATGGTTATGCATGATCTACCATATATCCCACAACTGTTTAATCACGTCACAGCTCACACTTGTAAACCTCAGATTTATTTATGTATTTTTAACTGTGCTGTCATATTTTTAAACAACCTTCTTGTTCAGTGGTTTTACTAGAGTACACACTAAACCAAAGTACATCTAAACTTTCCTATTATTTCTAATTACAATAAAAAAAGTAAATAGGATTTACGTTTTGTAGTATTTATGATACCAATAATCAAAGAACTATATACATTAACTAAAGAATCTTAAAAAAAAGTCTTTCTAACCAGGTTATCATCTGAATCCACCACTGACTTTTTCAACCTACTTCAGTAAAAGTGTTTGCCTAGAAGTACATTTTGAGTGTATTAATAACAATCCAAACCTCAAAGACAGTTACTTATAGCAATGTCACAATAATGTTCAAGTTCTAGGTGCATCAAGTTTTTCTACACATTGACAGGGATTACATGTCAAAACAATAAATAAATCTGATAACATGAAATATTCAAAGACATATTTTAAAGCTATTAAAATAGTACACAGACTGTGCATAATGACAGGAGTTTGAATTATGCTACCCACCTGTCTGGTAATATGATTCAGCCACTGAAGGTTGAGGCTGGGCAGCAGCAGCCACAGCTGCCACAGTTGCTGTTGGTTGTTGATAGTATTGTTTGCTGTCATAAGCTACAGCTGGGGCAGTAGATCGAACATAAGAATAGGAATCCTAAAAATTCAAAAAAGAAAACCCATCAAATTTCTCCTTAAGTATATATCTGGAGTAATAAAAATCACTACAAGAGTCAAAGAATTTTCTTCTACTTAAGTAGATTTAAAAAAACATTTACAGATATGGTATATACTAATATATGCATTAAAGAAATTAAATTTATGTTTACAGATACATCAGGCCTGAAGACAACCCTGATGGTCTTTTTCAGACATAATATAGGAATTAATCTCATGCTATTAAATCACTTTTTCCCCTTCCAAATTATTTTTGTTACCAAAAAGCAACTCATTGCACACTAGTTTTTCATAATGACTGTATCAGATTACATTCCTCTAAAAAAAGGTAAAAAAGCCACCAAAGATCTCCATAAACCACAATATATTCACAAGTTTACAAACATGGAACCATGCCCTGCCCTCCCTGAGACAAGAAGAGCCACCAGAAAAAAAAAATCAATATCAAGGGGGTCCTGTGTCTTTCCCTTGGGGCAGGCAGAAGGCAGTAGCTCAAAGAAAAGGGGTGAATGGAGACAAGTCCTTGCTCAGGGCAGCAGATGAATCCCCACCTTGCCCAACTCACCCTCCTAGGTGCCTCTGTACAAAAGGTATGAGGATGTAGAAGGCCAGTCAAAGGATGATAAGGATGAAGGTCCATCTACACCTGTGTGTTCCTCAGCACAGGAAAGACATGGACCTCTTGGAGCAGGTCCAAAGGAGGGCCACAAAGATGATTAGAGGAATGGAACACCTTTCCTATGAAGAAAGGCTGAGAGAGTTGGTGTTGTTCAGCCTGGAGAAGGCTCCAGGGTGACCTTATTGTGGCCATTCAGTTCTTAAGGGAAGCCTATTAGAAAGATGGGGACAGACTTTTTAGTAGGGTCAGTTGTGATAGGACAAGGGGTAATGGCTTTAAACTAAGAGGATAGATTTAGATTAGATATAAGGAAGAAGATTTTTACAAGGGTGATAAATCACTGGAAGAGGTCGCCCAAAGAGGCAGTACGTGCCCCATCCCTGGAAACATTCAAGATCAGATTAGATGGGGCTCTGAGCAACCTGATCTAGTTCAATATGCCCCTGCTCATTGCAGGGGGGTTGGACTGGATGACTTTTAAAGGTCCCTTCCAACCCAAATTATTCTATGATTCTATGAGTCATTATTGGCTTTAAAAATCCCATCACCAACAATACTTTTCTTGGTTATATTTCTTAAAGTATGAAAGGGATACTTTTATAGCCTTCTCTACTTTTTGGTCTATCAACTATTCCACTGGGGAACCATACCCAGTTTATAAGAGCAAGGCAAGTAGTCCATTTGAAACCTCCAGAACTTAGGAGATGGTTAGTAAGCTTAGAAAGGGAGGGCTTGGAAGACACTATGTACATGTACATATATTCTCCTATCCTCACCATATTTATAGCAAAGCACAGAGTTGATCAACTGGGGGGTAGCAAGGCATGAACTACATTGGCTAATGCATACAATTTCTTTTTATTGCAAAGAAATATAACAATAAAATCTCTTTTCCATCCCACTTATGTAAAGTAGAATTATTTTTCTTTAATTTAGGGGACTCTTTTCTATCTGAATGCATCTAATAACTGACTAGTTTAACAAACTTGTAATTATGAGTAAACATGCTACTGGAAAGACTCCTACATTTCTATTCGTTACCATATGTAACAAATTACAAAGCCATACAAAGGAATTTATACAGCAACAGTATAGTAGCTTTAAGCAAATAAAAATGCAGATTAGAATCTAGATAATGCTTTGATAAAGTTAGGACCAAAAGTTAAAGAATTTTTACAAAGGACATACTATTTCAATGTCCTCTGTCTCATAGTAAACGCACATTTTAACTGAGTCACACCATGAGTTTGATAACTTGCGCATAAAACACCAGCCTAGAAATATCCACTGAAGATTGACTAACAAATGCTAATGTACCAAAAAGCTGATAAAAATACAAATAAAGCTCACATTTCTAATGGGAAACTACCTGGCCATGTAAAACCCCTCATCTTTCTGCATCTAAGCTGTCTGATTGAAACTGATGGGCTGGGGTTACTGATATGTATATACCCTTGCATTTTGTCAATCTAGGCAGACAGAAAAGAATGCAATTTCTCACTCAATCGAGTAAACACTTATGTTAAATAAGTCCCAAGATAACCTCTACAGACAAATCTTCCAACTGCAAAACTGATGCAACACTCTGATTTGTACTAAGTTTATTCCTGAAGAGGAATAAAAGTCACTGACAGGATGTTGTTCCATACAACATTTAAACCAGTTTAAGAATGAGAAGTTGTCTGAGGTACCATGATCCTACATGCCCTACATGATCCCACCTCCATCTCTTGCATTGACACCACAACTGTGCAGAAACAAAAAATTTCTGCAGAAGCCTGTCAATCCTGTGGAAAGCTGCTATTCCTTTTTTAGTTGGTTAGCTTTCTGTGGAATCCTTATCCTGAACTGACCCACCCAAATGCTGACAACTGCTAGATTCAACATGAGGAAGTGTCACTAAAGGTCAGAGCAAGATGAAAACAGACAATTTCCTTTTGTAAAAGCCTGTAGCCACAAAAGGTTAGGCAGTGGTCTCAAAAAGGGTACCCAAAATCTACCCAAAAGACAGTCCCTCTTCTAGGGTAATCTATCCTCTTACATTTGGTGCTAGAGCTCCTGTAGCAAAGAGGAATCTGACAAGGGAACTACTATCTCCCACTGAAAATTTATCAGAACAGTTTTTTCATCTAAATCAGTTCCATGACTCGTTTTACTGCATGCCACTTGAGCATTTAGGTTAGCTGAGACAAGTATTACAGCAGCAGTTCACAAACTTATTTGGAGATAAATGTCAATTCATTGCTTATTGCATGAATGTCTAAATCTTAGTTTCTGAAGTATTACTGCTGATAATCTTCTGCAAGCACGATACAAGACTGCAGTCACTTCATATTCTATCAGTTTTAGCTGCGATTTATTGAAGAAAAAAATATAAATAGTATGTTCTCTTATCCAAATAGGCCTCCTCCTTTTAACATATCATTTAAAAATTACACAAGTAATTGTTGATTTTTTTTTTTTTAACACACCTGGTAATTCTGCGTAGTGACAGGAGGTGGTGGTGGTGGAGCTTCTTGTTGCCTCTGTGTATAACCATAATCTGTAGCTGTGTGCGCTGTAGGATAGCCTCCATAAGCAGTAGCTGTTGCAGCAGCCGCAACAGCTACTGGAGCAGGCCTGGCTACTGCAACTGTAGCTGCTGCTGGAGCATAGGCTGCAGTTACGGTGTGCGCAGCAACCGGTGCCTGGTGGACAGTGTAGCTGGCAACTGTAGTTGGATGGGAATAAGCTACACCCGAAGCTGGCTGCTGGCTACATTGGAAAAAGATAGTAAGTAAATAATTAGATTAATTCAACATACTAAGCTAATGCCTAAACATTTCAAACTCCCAGATTTGATTAATACTTGTCTGTTCTACAAACAGACCTGAAACAGCTATTATACACTTTACCAGCTTTTATTACCTCTCATTCACCCCCATTAAAAAGGCTGTATCATTTTGAAGTTTCTCTGAATGCAGATATGTCATGCAGGTGATGACTTTCTTCTTAGCAAGGAGTGGTGGTGGTGATGTTCCATTGCTTGAAAAGGACCCAAGTCTTTCATTCAAAATAAAACAGAAGTCTTACACAGTTATCTTTTAACGACTGATAAGTTTTTAAGTGTTTTAATGGTTCTTCAATAAAACTGATTGTAAGAATAGATATCCTTTCTGGAAGATTTATGGCAAGGAGATTAGAGCTTATTTCACTTAGGAATGCTTTCCTGCTTAAGAAGCAGCACCTTGCTCAAAGAAAATTTGGTTGTTTTCTCCTCTTCCATTCCAGAGGAGACTTACATGGTATGAGGAGAAAGAAACTCATACAGGCTACAGGTCTCCATGTCAGAGAGGGCCTGGGGGGGGGAGAGGCCAGAAAAGATAAAAAACCTTGAAGGGAACAGGAGGTGTGTCTGAGGCAGTGCTTTTTCCAGCACTGCTAGAAGTTTTTCCCTTGCAAGTCTAGTGTTCTGAACTTTGGAATAAATTTTTTGGAACTCCTTCCACTGCTTGACATTTTGGGGATGCGTGCATGTTAACTTACTTCACACTGATATTCCTGTCAAATTAAGAAAAATACTACTTTTCTGTGAGAGCTCATTACTGATATGCACTTGCACAATGTTTTTCAGTTAATCATATTAAAATAATGAGAATTTCCATGAAAAATAGCTCAGAACTCTTAAATTTAAGGTAGAGACACTTTAAATATTTCTGATACGGGATTTTTCCCACAAAAATTGAAAATTATAAAAGCTGGCACCACTCGCTCATACAGAAGTCCACTGCCTCACAACATGAAGCATCAAATGAACACAGTTAAGTCGAGCAAGACGACTGCTAGCAGAGTTCTAGCAATCTTCCAGGTACATGCTGAGACTAATTTGCTTCTCTTAAATGTGCAGGTAGGACATTAATATGTGGCTATTTAAAAAGAATGAGTAAATATTAACAGTGGAAATAAAAAATGATGGCTTCAAAGGCTTAATTATTTTAACTAAAACTAATATTGTTGTCCTATACTGATCTATAACTGTGCATTATTATTATAAGCCTACAATAGCTATTTTTATTTTTAAACAAAGTGAACTAGACAAAATATCACTATGATATAAAATAGGGAACTGAGTGATTATTATGAAATTTTTAGTACACTGTACTGCTTTTCAAGATTTAAGAATAGGGTTTCACATCTCCATAGCACAATTAAAAGATTATCCCGTAATTTTTAGAAGAAAACAGAAAAATGAAATCTCACTGGAAGCCAACATACTCAGTGGCAAATTGGAATTTCAACATGTTTATGCTCAAAACCAAAAGGAACAAGTTACAGTGTTTTTTTCCTAAAGACTCCAATATTCTCTCTGACATAACTATCAGAAACAAAGCACCTTTTAACTATAGTTGCTATTATTTTTGCAAAAGACATTTCCATAACTTTGTTTAATAACTTATTTTTTAAAGAAAAACTGATTTTGTAATTTTAATTACAGTAGAACCCATTGGGAGCCCCTGGTGGTCTAGTGGTTAAGGGCGCGGCGCTGTCACCGCCGAGGCCCGGGTTCGATTCCCGGTCAGGGACACTCCCCGGGCAGATGGAGATCGTTAGCCCTGTAAAGGCAATCCATCTACGTCCTGAGGACCTCGCTGCCACCGTCCAAGCTCGCTTGGACCCGGCAGATGAACCTTAGGATTAAAGGGTGGGCTCAGTTCCGCGCACACTGTGTCTCACCTAAAAAAAAAAAAAATCCAATGCGCAGGCTGGAAGGTGTAAAGACCTTCCCCAGATCTTCGCTTGCGAAGACTGGCCATTATTATTATTTTAGAACCCATTAACTTCAATATATTTTTTAAAAATTCTTACAGCAGAAACTTGGAGAAAATGTTATTATGGGACTTACACACCTGGATTCCACCTTCTTCCCATCTTAGGCCCCTGTTTGCTTAAAAAGCCACTTGCATTTCATCTAAATTTAATTCAGTTGGGAATTGTTCATTTTATTTTCAACTTCTTTGCAGTGGAAGGAAAAGACCTGAACTGCTCTGCTATAGCTCCCACCACTGCTTGAAACAATTCCTCCTACTTGATGTATATAGACAGTTTCTCTGTTTTGTCAGCTTAAAGTGAGAAATCAGACTCCATCAGAAAATTCAGGAAGACTATTTTATGATGGTAAAAGTGAATGACAATCTATAAAATTAGGCTGTATTATCTACATAACAAACAGTAGAGAAGCGTAAAATATTAAAATGTTCTGAGGTAATTCACATAATCATATGTATCTACTAAAAATACATTACATTGGGAAAACAGGCAGCAGACTTTATCTCAGACTGCACTTGAACACATCAACAGTCTAATACTGCCAACAAGGAAAAGTCTTGCTCCCCACTCTTATTCTTCCTTCCTCCCATATACCAAACCTGGCTATGCCATCTTATTCCATCCCTAGTGCTAGTTCTGCTACTTGTCAAGCTATTCAGTGCACTGATTTACCTCAATCTAGCAGAAAATTATGAGATTATGTTTTTGCTGAGCTCATTTTCTAATGCAGTATAAATGTTAGAAACATTGTAGCTCACAAAACAGTCTGCTGAGTGCTAGAACCCACATAAGTTATATATGTGGAAGGAGAGGAAAACAATGGGAGAAAGAAAGAGAACAGGGACCTGCCAAAGAAGCATTAATTTGGCTCAAATTTCATGAAACCATGCTTAAATTACTACTACAAAGTACAATACAGTGTTCACAACACACTACGAGATAACAGTATCAGTCAGTTTATCAAAGAAAGTACTTTTGTTCTCAGAATATATATATATATGATTTAAACTGCCTGACAGTTTTCAGTGTTTAATATTGTGAAGACATTGTGATCATTATGATCAGGACTATTAGCAAGATTCTGCTAACAGACAGTTTCATTTCTTCTGTGCTATTTTTGTATCAAACTTCCTTATCATGGTATAGAATTAACAGCCCAAATAATTTGATTTCTAAGGCTAATATAGTTCTATGACCATGTCTATTTTAGCAAATCTGTTCCCCTTGCTTCTGCAACACCATGCAGAACTAGCAACCAAGTTTGCAAGACTACAAGAAAAATATTCTAGAATTGACTGCTACTTCATTTTTAAAAGTTACATTACACTATGTTACAGAAATTCATGTCAACATCTTTTCTAAATTTATGATGTTTCTTTTTCTCCCCATGGTCTTACTGAGAACCTTTTAACATTAAGATGACCAGATACTTTCAGGTAATTAATTTATAATCAAAATATTTTTATGTCAGCTTCATTTAACTTACAAGAGTTTTTTAATCCTTCTTTGGTGATTAGTGCCGCATCACATTTGCCAAGATGAACTTATCTCCTCCCAGACTATTTTGCCAGACTCCCTCTTCCACTGATCTTTCCTGCAATTGTTCTTTGCACCTATCCTAGTATTATCTATTCTTTCTTCACTACAGATGGCAAGAACTGTATGCATCATTTCAGATGAACTTGCAGCTGTGCCACTCGCTCTGCTCCAGACTACTTTCTTTCCAAACAGTCTAGATTCCTCAGAGCAGTTATCTGAATATTGATATTTTCCTTGTATCAATTATCACAATACACCACACTAATATAAAAAATAAGTAAGACTCAAGACCAATCCCTAGGGTACTCCACTGCAATTATTCCTATTTGCTAATCACTCCTCTAATTCTACTAACCACCTCTACCAGTTCCATCTCTACAATTTTTTTACTAATCTCTACTTTAAGTAAAAATTTTACATATTGCACCACATCACGTATTTCAACTTAGTCCTAATAAATAAGACTCAAAAAACTTAGGCACTTGATCAAGTTATTAGAGCAACAATGAAATACAGTATGTCAGCTGAGCTATGGTAACAAACCACATGTGTGTTTTTTACCACAAAGAAAGTAATTCAGTTTAGCTTAATTCCCCAACACAGTGTGAAAAAGTTGAACCAAAGTGAAGCAGGAAGGGTTAATCGAAACACTTTTACTGTAAACCCACAAGAGCCCCCCTTACCCCCCGTATTTCGTTTAATGTAAGTTGTACTTTTACAAGAAGGCTATGTTCTGTATTAAGAGCATTAGACCTTAAAGGAACCACAACAAACACTAGACAAAGAACTCAACACACATAAATCTCATCCAGAGGAGCCAAGGTAGACATTTGAATAGGTAAAGTAGGCCTAGAGCCAAAGGTCTCTTCAAGCCTGGACGATCAGGACACAAGAACAATGGATAGAACAAAAGGTCACGGATGTCACCCGAGGAAGATGAGTAAAATGCAGACCCCAGGATGAAGGCAGGCAGGAACTCCCACCATAATATTCCTCAAAATAGAGACCACGCCTCAATCTCCACCCCGACTCCACCTGCTATGAATATTGTAATCTAATGATGCAATAATATGAATATGCATGTGATTATGTTGTAATCATGATTAGAAACTGTATAAATTGCTTGTTTTTACTGAACCACTTCAGAGCTTTTTGTCCAGCCTGAGCTGGAAGCTACCCCGGCGTCGTTAATCATTCAATAAATACCTGCTGTTTATAGGTTCAAAATTCTGCCTTTAAGCAGTTTTATTATCTGCCTTTTTTTTGGGCATCAAAAGTACAAGCAGACAGAGAAGCTAACTGATTGACCTGGAACCTTAGCAGGTTTTCTTTGTAGATCAATTCTTCTCTTCCCCAAAATAAATTCTAATATCCCTATTAGCATCTTTGAGTTCAATGAATTCTAGTGCTCTTCATGTGAAAAGATATGCAGTCCAACTGGCTTTACTAACTAGACTGAGCTTAAAAGTGACAGAATAATTTAGGCTGACACAAAGATTATGAGGTCATCTGTTCTAACCCTGTGCTCAAAGCACAGCTAATTTGAAAGTTGCGTTAAGTTTCCCAGGGCTTTGTGTCCAGTCAGGTTCCAATCATCTGAAAGAAAGGAAAATCCAAGACTACTCTAGACAACCTGTTCCAATGTCTGAGCATTCTCACTGTCAAAAATTTTTTCCTTAGTTTATAAAAGATTCAATTTCAAAAGCAAATGAGTTCTAGACCAACATTTACTTAAAGTAAACCCAGTTTGTGAACATTCAATTCAGGGTAACTTCATATTACAATTCTTACAGTATTTATCTCACTATCAAAATAAACATCATTCTTTGACTTAAAAAGTTGCAGGTAAAGGACTTGGCAGCTCCAAATCTTACTCTGCTGCACTGCTTTAATAATACCTCTTATGTCAGAGATTTTAATTCAAAAAGAATATATTTTATCCATACCCCACCAATTTCTTTAGCTGATCATAATAGTAACAATGCTTCCCCACCAAGCTCACTTTAATTTTTATTTTCTAGGAACGACATACATTCTTCAACACTCATCTTCCAGCTTGGATTTCTATTTCACTGTGATTTCACTATCACAGCCACAGGCAGTTTAGAGGCTACATATTGCATTCAATTGTTCTACTCCAGATTCTGTAGATGTATGTTTCAGTCAACTACAAAAGGTCATTTCCACCACCTTACCTAACATTTTTCATCTCTCCCTACCTGCCCTAAACTACTTGCATATCCCTATTTCCCCATGCTCTTTGCTTCCTCCTCCCAAATAAACTCATTTCTATTCAGAAGTTTTAGACCCCAATGTATACTTAGCTTGCTCTCATCTTCCATGTCTTACCTAAAAAACCTCAAGATCAAGAGAATTAATTCTTTACACAGAATTATTGTACTACAGTGCATGAGAAAAGTTTGGGTTTTTTTTAAAACACCTTTGACTCAAATATTTGAATAATAACTACACTAAATTCTACTGACATTAGTGATGGAAAATACTGATGTTTGTGATGCATTAGTATAAGAAAAAGTGCCACATATTATGAAATACCAGTATATTAAACCTACTAGATAAGGTTGATTGCAGCAAGCTGTGACCATGTATCTTTCTCCACAGTAATCTTCAATTCCATGTCAATCTGATTTTCTGGGGATTGAAAGGCCACACTGGCTCACAATCTTGCAGAATTCATCCATCTACTTCTCTTTACTCAGTTGCACACAATGGACAGGTCATTATCAAAACATTGATGTTATTCAAGTCTAGATAACAATGATAACATATGACAAAAAGAACTGAACTTGAGATGTTATGTCTGCCTGAAAACTCTTCCTTTAAGTATTTATATACATTAACAAGATCCCCTATGAGTCTTCTTATCTCTAGGCTAAACAATCCCAGCTCTTTCTCTCAGCCTTTTTTAATAGGCAAGAGGCTCCAGTCCATCATCTTTGTGGCCTTTAATTGGACTCTCTCCAGTATGTTCATGTCTATCTTGCACTGGGGAGCCCAGAATTGGACACAAGACTCCAGATGTGGCCTCACCAATGCTGGGTTAGAGAGGAAGGATCAGTTCTTGATCTGCTGGCAATACATTGTTTAATGCAGTCCAGGATACAATTCGTCTTCTTTGCTACAAGGGCACATTGTTGGCTCAAGTTCAGCTTGGTGTTCACCAGGACTCCCCATGGCCTTTTCCGGCAAGCTGCTTTCCAGCTGGGTAGCCCCAGCATATATTGGTACATGAGGCTGTAAAAAAGCTAAAATCGGCAAGTCCTCTATAGAAGAAAAAAACTTCACTAGTATGGAAAATTTGATTTATTTCTTAAAACATTCTATATTTCCTGCCTTAAGCTACTACTTCACTTTCCTAGGTACCAATAATGTAACTACATGTTAACCTACTATTGTTGCATTTAAGTAGCAGACAAAATTTTACACATAATTTAACACCCTGGAGTTAAGCCTACAACCATCAATCTATTTTGAGGTTACAACAAAGGACTATACCATTAACAGAAAATCTTCCCTTAATGCTCAGTTCCTGAAGACATGAGCCTGCTGCAAATTTAAACTAGTTGGCAGACTTCCCTCCTAAAAATGACAGACTCCTCTGATTTGTGTGGCACCTTTCCTTCCCAGTTACCACCACCTCCTCTGTCTCCCCATTATTAGTCAACTGCAATACTGGCATACAGCCCATGTTAACAAACCCAGAGCTCCTTATTGCCTTTCTAACGTTGACATATGTCCTTTGAGAGTGGGACCTCAACGATTTGAAAATAAGTCTATCAAAATCTTTTTATAAACAGCAGTAACTTACTGGAGACTTCTTGTGTAAATACTCTAGAACAGTATGTTTAAGATAGCATTTAAGACTAACATAGATTGAACAAAGGAGAATCAGCACCATGCAGCTCAATCCTATTCACTGAAATCCCTTTTGCTAAAAAGACATCCTTTAAGATGTGATGCAACTCAAGATAGCATGGGCATAAAATTCACAGAAAAAGCATTTGGTATTTTTACCACTATGGTATATGTACATCCATCCTATGATAAAACTATGATTACTTTCATTCCCCAAACATTTTAACATGGGGTGCTGTGCTGGTTTTGGCTGAGGTAGAGTTAACTTTCTTCCCAGTGGCTAGTATGGGGCTCTGTTTTGGATTTGTGCTGAATACAGTGATGATAATATAAGAGACGTTTTTGTTGTTACACAGACCCAAGGCTTTTTCTGCTTTTTGTATTGTCACGCTGGCAAGGAATTTGGGGGTACATTGGAAGTTGGGAGGAGACACAGACAGGACAGGTGACTAAGCGAAGGGATATTCCAGACCATATCACATCCTGCTCAGTATATAAAGTGGGGGGAAGAAGGAGGGGAACATTTGGAGTGACGGCGTTTGTCTTCCCAAGTAACTGTTACATGTGATAGGGCCCTGCTCTCCTGGAGATGGCTGAACACCTGTCTGCCCATGGGAAACAGTGAATGAGTTCCTTGTTTTGCACAGCTTTTGCTTTCCCTATCAAACTGTCTTTATTTCAACCCACAAGTTTTCTAGCTTGTACCCTTCTGATTCTCTCCTCAATCTCACTGGTGGGGGACTGAGTGAGTGGCTGCATGGGGCTTGGTTGCTGGCTGGCTGGCACCCAATGTGAGGCTCAAACTCATGATCCTGGGGTTAAGGTGCATATAACACAGTACTGTAAGATGAATAAATATTTTTTTAACATAAGTTTAAGTCTAGTGGCACATTTTCACTTCATAATAAGCCTTAAGTCCTACTCAGTATTGTCCCTATCTTCCTGTTGTCCACCAGTACAAGTCTGAATTATGTTTAGTGATACTTTAAGCTTGGGCTAGTATGCCAGTGTGGATTACAGCTATATTATCTCTGAAAGACCAAATACTTTTGAAACTGGTATCTAATTGAAGAAAAGGTAACTGGGGCACCAAAGACAAAGGTTAATTAGAAGTACCAGCAAATGTGAAAAAAGAACACTCCACTCCTAAGCAATTCTCAAAGCCAACTTATCCATCCACAGCATTCCACCTTCCTTTGCTGTTTTGCACCAGTCTCAAACATCCGGTAAAATCATACACTGCACTTGAATACAAAACTAGCTATAATTGCAAAAGTTCACTTCCATATGGCTACCTAGAAGACTGCATCTTAATCTAAACTCACAGGCACTGTGATTGGCTCTGGACCCTAACTGCTACAATTGCCTTTACCTGTGAAGGCTCACCACACTTAGTAATATTCACACTACTTGATAGCAATACAAAGTTACCAATTCACTCCTAACTACCCAAGAATCTCCCATCTGTGACCTGTCTCCTTAGAGCAGGTACACAGTATGAACATCAGTAAGATGAAACTCAGACGCTCAACAGTTCTTTATCTTCTTAACAGAAACCAAAATCTTAATACAAGGTTGAGACCACACATTTGCACACTTCTCTGTCCAAACATTTCTCAGTGTCCCTATCTCTCCATCAGCATCCACACATTTCAGTCAGCCAGCTTCAAAATGAAAGCATAACTATGCCTCTTCTTCAGCACTGAATCAAGAATGTTAATATTTTTTACACATGCCAATATTAGGTTGTTCATGTCAGAGCACACACACAAAGTAAAGAGGACTAGTATCACCATATTTCACATTTATTTCAGGCTTCTAAATAGATGGATTAATTATTACTTAAATAAGTAACAGTCTTGCATTGTACGCAGGATTATAACCCTAGGCCAAATACCACTAACTAGCACAAAGTACAAAGGTATTGCAATATTCAGAGAAATTTTCTGTATTGGTATTTGCACAATCTAATTCTTTTCCTATTAAATCACAATGTCATTACATTAAGATAAGCTCCCTTTTAGACATTGACTCCTGTGTTTTCTGCTCAAAATATTAAATTCATTCTTATGAAAGGACTGCTTTTGTCTCTTCACTTTCAGACCTGGTAAATATACAAACCATTTAAAGGATACAGTCTTTTACTAATACATAAATGGAATAGTATCTTGTGCTTGTGATAGCAAAAGAAAAAGCTTCTTTCAATCAGTCTTTCCATTTTCTTAAGAATACATTTAGGATTAACTATGAAAACAGTTTTGAACTTGAACTTTATTCCAATTATATGGTTTAAAGGAAATTTCAAATTAGTTGTTCATGTTCTTAAGTCTACAGACCACCTCAGCTCCACAATAAAAGGAATAATAATTTTAAAAAATTAATCTCCATTTCAAAATTGCAGATATGTGGATCTCAGTTTATTATTGACTTAAAGATTATTTACTTACAAAAAAAAAATCCTCTGTTATTTAGAAACTTCTTCATACCCCATGACAACCCAGTTTCAAATTTCACTATAACTGTCGAGTAAAACATAAACATACTGTGAGCACCTAATCTAAAAAAGAACAAAAAGATGAGCTAAATTTAATCCTCTCCTTTAACTATTATACATTGGAGTACATGAAAATTAATTTATTTTATATCCATCTCCAGAAAAGAATAGATTGGGAGTCATTCCAAGACACCCATAAGACTGTGTATTCCTGAAATTATGTCAGGTATGCAATTTTGATTAACTAGTTAACAGTAGCCCACATCTATATTTATTTGTTAATAATCCCTCATATCTCATATTTGTTTTATTCTATTATTTTCCCCATTAACCAAAACTTAGGAGTCAAGGAAGGTCTTTATTATAAACTTATGAAACAAATAATGTAGATTCAAATGTGAACTTCAAGGTGCTACTCCAACACAAGCCAAAAGTGTGAAGATGTTTTTGACTGTATCTGGGTTTTGCCAAGTTAAGTAATTTGATTTCAGAAAAAGTGAAACAATAGATGCTACCAATTACTTTTTAACAGTCTGATACACAATTTGGATGCACAAAGAGTACAAAGACACAAAAGTTTAAGACTGCATATCTATACAAAATGTATGGTTACAGGTCCCTGAGCTCCACGATAAGACCTGCTCCTGATCTTGGATATCCAAGTAGGAGATCTTTTTAAAAGGTGCCTGGTTCTGAAAGTACCTTCTCTACTTTCTGATACATTAATTATAACATTGCTTCAGTGGAATGGGACAGTCCCCTGCATTTTCTGGTGCTTCTACTCTTCCCTTATCTATCCAGTCTCCCATAGGTTGGGTTGGTGTAATTTTAACACATGTTAAAAAGAATTCCATTCTCTCACACTGACATAGAGGGACGCAAAGACTTGGAGAGCAAGCCCCATCTTCACTGAAGGAGAAGGGCCCAGGGACAGCAGACGGTAACTTGCTGGTGTTGTTGACTGCAATTTTAATTTAAGGGCCTTGGGACCTAATGCTGCCTCCTCCATGGTGTCCGACTCCACCTCCCCACCCTCACACCACTGGGGATACAGGGAGGTCCTTACCAGGATAAGAAAATACACCTGCGGACGGGGCAGATAAGCAGAAGGGTCCCAAGCACAACCATCCTGAATGAGCGGGTTGCAGAAGCAACGCCCACACGGGGCGGGGGATGGGAGCAGTCCCGAGCACTCACCCCGAGGGGGCAGGGAGATCCCGGTCAGGAACACGAAATCGGAGCCGAAGAGGGAAGTGACTCCGGGCAAGGACAGAGAGAGGGGCGGGGCAGGGAGGGGTCGCGGTGGTTACCTATACTGGGCAGCAGCCCCACTATGGGTGAATCCAAAGTAGTTACCGGTGGCCATTTTGGCATCTTCTCCCAACCGGCTGGGCACTGTGGCGAAGATAACCAAGAGGCGGCGGCGGTCGGGGCCATGACAGGAGGCCAGGCAGGAGGAGGCGGGGAGAGAAAGGGACAGACAAGAAACAGAAAAAGCGCGCGAGCGCCAGGTCAGACATAGCGCCTCAGGACCCCCGTTCCCCCGCCCCGCGCGCTGGCCGCATCTCCTCACCGCCGCCACCCCGCCCAGCCCCCCGCGCACGGACACCCATAAACACCGAGCGCCGCTGCTTACCATAGGTGAAAGAAACTACCGGGCATATAGGAATCATGAGTGCAAGCTAGCAGCGACAACGGCGGCTGAACTCTCAACTCTCACCCCCCTCCTCACCGCCGCGCGCGCTCGCTCGCTCCCTTCCCCCCACACACCTACAACGACAACAGCAAAGTACAGCCAGCCTAAGGCCGTGCGCACGCGCGAGATGTCTGAAGGGCCACTAGGAGTTGTAGTTCAGCCAATGGCTACGCCCCCGTCCGCAGAAAAGAAGCCCTCGGTGTCGGGTAGGCCGCCATTACATTTGAAGCGCGAATTCTCATGCCTGGGATGTTGCAAAGGCTCTTGGGAGTTTTAGTTCCCATCCCTGAGGCCCAGGCGCGAGGAAGAGCTGCTCTCAGAGGAGTGCTGCACGTACTATCCTGCCTGCCTGTCCCCTCCCTCCCTCCATCATCCCGTGTCACACCTACAGTTGTGAAAAATTGAGGAACTGATTTTATTCCAAGCAAATTAAAATGAACAGTGTTATAAGTTAGTACAAGAATTTAGACAACTCAATTCCAATTAAACATTGATAAATTTATTAAGCAAGCGATAATAAAGCAAAACAGCACTGGGTGGCCTGGAGGGCAAGCGCCCTGCCGAGACACACACTGAAATGTAGTAAATGTTCCTTTTTATACATTTTCAAGTCCCGAGTTTTGAATGCGATTGCTTTATGGCTTGAGTTCGTGGCTTGTTGCTGAGTGGTCATCTGGGATTTGTCAGAGATGAAAGGTGCAATTCTTATCAGTTGTAAATTTTACTGATACTGATACTTGTTTGTTTAGCAAGATGTCTGCAATTATTTTTACTGACACTTGCTTGATTAGCAGGATGTCCATGAAACTTATCTTGTTGAATTATAACAAAAGTTCCTTATTCCCTCATACACATAAGATTTTATGAACAAAGTTAACCCTTCTGTTACACAGAGGGTACTAACAAAAGAACTATTTCTGTATATTTACTAACTTATAGGCGTACCGTGGAGACTGTAAGGTGAAGGGTCCTATCTGGACCTCTCACCAGGGAATCTTTCGCGGCCGGGAACAGGGAACAAATTATGAATAAAAATGTATTCCTCTGTGCCATGTGGATACACAGAGAGACCCTCCATGCCTTGCAATGTGGGGATGATGCAAGACCCCCCTGTACGAGCCCAGGGGAGGTATGTTACAACCAGCCAAAAGATAACACCCACTTCCAAAGCAGAGAAATTACCTTTTAAGGCAACAAGTGGACAGTAAAATGAATATTCAACAACTGATATCAAAGGATACAAAAAGTGCGGTTTTCAAACAGCAGTGTGCTCTTTGCATGATTCAAAGGTGCACCCAGTGCTGGAAATGGGTACCCAGCACTGCAATAAAAATCTCTTGCTATATTTCTTTGTCCTGCAGGTATTTTTTGCCATCTTCAAAATTCCAGAGAAAAAGTAACTTATAACACAGTCACACTGCACCTGTAATCATGGACTCATATTGCAAAAACACAACACACCTGAGTAGGTAGCTCAATTAATAGAAATCTAGGTGAGTCAAGTCTTCGGTCCCTTGCTACATACTGGTGTTCATCCCCACACACTGCATGTGTCAATATTTACCAGCTTTCCCACACAAGCACATTGTCAGCTGAGCACTAACATATGCAGCTGGTATGTAGTTAGTATTCTTGCAAGGGCACAGAGCTAGAAGGCAGCACCTGCAGTTAGCACACATGTGCAGAGTTCACAGCAAGACCTAGGACTTTAACCTAGCAAAAAATTTTAGGTTCACCTGGGCCCTGGAGTGCACCACCACAGCCACACACATGAAGAGCAACATTGCTGTTGTCCAGCTAAAGCCATGTGTACATCATCTGACATGTTCCCAAAGCACCACAGCTGATGCACATCCACAAATAAATTGTGCAATTGTACAGTGAGGTAAAACCTCACCTATATAGGGCCAATTTATCTGAAGTTTTTAAGAACCAGCAGTCCATCAAATTGCTCCTAAAAACTGTTGGGCAGTATATTACAGTCACTGCATTCAAAGTGACTGAATTTGCATCTGTTCCCCATAACCCTCTTCCACTTTTCCTCTGAACAGCAGATGATTCTCAAAACTCTGAACAAAGCAAAACTCAAATCCTTAAATACTTGCATCTTATTTGTGTACTTTGTTCTCCCTCTGATGTGCACTTTTCTAATTGTCTAAAATAATCAAGATTCATAAAACACTCACTTCTGGATTAATTCAAAAGTGATTATGATAGTTTAACCCCAGCTGACAACTAAGCACCATGCAGCTGCTTGCTCACTCCACCAGCAGAATGGGAGAGGGAATCAGAAGGGTAAAAGTGAGACAACTCATGGGTTGAGATAAAGACAGTTTAATAGGGAAAGCAAAAGCTGTGCCCACAAGCAAAGCAAGTAACTCATTCACTGCTTCCCATGGGCAAGCAGGTGTTCAGCCATCTCCAGGAAAGCAGGGCTCCGTCACGCATAATGGTTACTTGGGAAGACAAATGCCATAACTCCAAACCTCCTCCCCCCTTCCTCCTTCTTCCCCCACCTTTATATGCTGAGGGTGACATCATATGGTATGGAATATCCCTTTGGTCAGTTGGAGTTGGCTATCCCAGCTGTGTCCCCTCCCAACTTCTTGGGCACCCACAGCACTGGTGAGGTGGGGTGAGAAACAAAAAAGGCCTTGACGCTGTGTAAGCACTGCTCAGCAATAACTAAAACATCCCTAAATTATCAACACCATTTCCAGCAAAAATCCAAAACATAGTTCCATACTAGTGAAACAGAGCAGGGCCCTGAAGGAGTTAACTCAAAATGCAAGCTCTGGGTAAAGAACTAAAGGAACCAGAATTCAAGGCTAGTGAAAGATAACACCTGGCCAAAGAATGCTAACACACTAACACAAAGAACATAAAGTAAGAACACAGGGAAATAAAGAACACCAAAAATGCTAACACATATACCTAAATAGACATGAGGAAGGGTTTCTTAGGAGATAAGGGGCGAAATAGGGGCATGAGTCCAAAATCTTGCAAAATTTGCCATCAGGAAGACAGCAAACTAAGAAAGTTGAAAAGTTCAAAGCGAGGAAGACTTCTGGAATGAGACCCCCTGAGGATGAAGAAACAGGAACGACCCCTGAAACAGCACCCCAAAAGGACGACTCCGCCCAGACTCCACCCAAATTCCGCCTGCTATGAATATTATAATGAAATGTCACAATAATATGAATATGCATGTAAAAATGATGTAATCTCCCACAAAACTCTATAAATATCTGACTTTACACTGATAACTTTGGGCTAGTTTTGTCCAGCACGAGTTGGCTAGCCCCCAACGTTGCTCTTAAAATAAATACCTTTTGCTGCTTAAAGACTCAAAACTGTCTCTGAGCAGTTTTCAATGCGCCTTTTGGGGCATCACTAGCTACTGTGAAGAAAATCAACTCTACCCTAGCCAAAACCAGCACAGTGATCATTTTAGAAGTATTTGTTTTCCATAAGCCACCCCTATTCCTAACATCCCTGCTTGGGATCTCTGTAGCAGGGAGAATGCTGAAACTGAAACCAGTACACCGTTGAAAACTCAACAAAATAATATTTATTACAGAGAAGTAGCCAACAAAACAAGAAGCCAAGAGACAGGAAAGAGAAGGGAAAAAATAAACCCTCAGTACAACCCCCCACTCACTCAGGTGTTACGAGGTTGTCTTACTGACCCCAGAATGCTTAGAATTACCCATAGCAGAAGCTGCATCCCTGGAGCATCGGCATGCTCACAAGATAGCAGGCGTCCCCACAAAAGGCAAGATTGTCCTCCATGTGAAGCTTAAGTTCCACTCCCAGAAAGAGCTATCTGCTTTTTATACAATTAACCTATGACGTCTACCTGGGCAGGTGTGGCCAGCACTGCCCAGCTAGAGGTCTTTGGTCCCTCCCCCTGTTATGTAAGTGGTACCCCTTCTGCACATGCATGTGTACATTGGAATTTCCTTGCGTCTGCGTGCTATACCTCAGGTGGTCTTTCCTAAATGAGTCTGGGGGCTTACTTCATCATCCTCCTCTTCACTTTCTCCTTCAAATGTCCTTGGAGAGCCATCAGCCAATAGTGAGGCCCCAATTAATTTCAGTTTATATAAGATGCTTCCTTCAAGGACGAAGTTTTCGTTTATCAGTGCTTGTTTTCTCATAACTTGGCAGGAAAAGAACAGAATCTCACAGGTGGCTGGGCCAAAACACAGACCAAAATTAAGAACATCTAATTAAGCATGAATACAATCTCCCACAGTCCTCACAAAATTATGGGTTTCTCTTATCCCACAGTACCAGCAAACATCTTAGTAAGACTTCAACAAAGATATTTTTGTTCATAAAACAAATGATAAGAGGAAAGTCATTTATCATCTAAAGTTTACATTGCAGTTTGTATTTGGTTTACATGGCAAGGTTTTGGTGGTGATGGGGCTGCAGGGGTGGCTTCCATGAGAAGATGCCAGAAGCTTCCCCTATATCCAATAGACAGTGCCAGCCGGCTCCAAGACAGTCCCATTGCTGGCCGAGGCTGAGCCAATCAGCAACGGTGGTAGTGCCTCTGGGATATCATATTTAAGAAGGGGAAAACACTTGCACAACAGCATCTGGGGGAGAGAGGAGTGAGAATATGAGGGAGAAACAACCCTGCAGACACCAAGGTCAGTGAAGAGGGGGAGGGTGCTCCAGGCACCAGAGCAGAGATTCCCCTGCAGCCTGTGGTGAAGACCATGGTGACACACGTCGTCTCCCTTCAGCCCATGGAGGTCCCCAGTGGAACAGATATCCAACCTGCAGCCCATGATGGACCCTATGCCAGAGCGGGTGGATGCACCCAGAGGACCTGTGACCTCATGGAGTCCATGCTGGAGCAGTTCATGAAGAATTGCAGCCTGTGGAAAGGACCCATGTTGGATAAGTTTGTGGAGAACTGTCTCCTGTGGCTGGGACCCCACACTGGAGCAGAGAAAGAACATGAGGAGGAAGAAGCAGCAGAGAAAATGTGTGATAGTAACTGACCACAACCCCCATTCCCCATCCTCCCTGTCCTCCTGGGGGCAGGCAGGGGAGAGAAATCAGGAGTGAAGTTGAGCCTGGGAAGAAGGGAGAGGTGGGGGGAAGGTGTTTTAAGATTTGTTCTTATTATCCTACTCTGTTCTCTGTTGTTATTGGTAACAAATTAAATTAATTTCCTAAAGTTGAGTCTGTTGTACCCGTGATGGTGTAACACACAGATAATATAGAAATACCAAAAAATATGTTTCACCATTGTTTCTGCCTGTCAAAAACTTCCTACCAAAAATTCTCTGTCAGCTTTCTGCCAGATGTTCTCACCAGAACTTCCCACAGGACATTTCCTGCCAAAAGACCCTGCTATTGTTTATGGTTATCATATCTCCTCGGACATCTGAATAGGGCTATGTGCCAAGAAACCACATACAACCTCTTTTGAACACTATTAAAGTTGAGGACAAATTTTGGAAAATCAGGGGAGAGGAAAGGGGGAGAGAACTGGTTGCCCCAGGAGTCTCTCCTCACCTCTCCTCACCTTTTCTTCGCCACTGTATGCTGCCTACCTGCCACAGGAGACTGAGACTCTGCCGGCCTGGAGGAAACTGAGACCCACCGTGCCACATGCATGAGTTATATCTTATCCCTCTACCCTTACCATATTTTCTCAGGGCCCAAAGCTGCAGCTGAACTGAGACCCTGCATGGCCTGGGACATGGCTAGTTGTAAGCGGTGAAACCACATATCCTGCATTCCAGAGAACTAAAGCTAAGACCCCCTGCAGCTAAAGAGATAACATCGAAAAGCAGCAGAGATAGGAAAAAAAAAGGCAGAAAACTGCTTCTCCCCCCCCACACACACCAGCTCGGCAGGAAAAGGGAGTATGGTGGTATCTTTTCTCTGCTTCTAAAAAGTAATCTTAGCATTTTCCAACCTTTTCTTATTTTTTCCTCTTTCTCTTTGCATCTCTTAGCAATTAATAAAATCAGTTTTTGGTATCAACAGATAACTTGTGTGAGTTTTAATTTTGCTCAAGGGAATATTCGAATCTGAAGTTCTTTCTGCAATATTTAAGCAGATTATAACAGATGGTAATTGCCAAGTGATCTCTTCTTGTCCGAAAATATAATGAAAGACATATGACTCTCTCCAGCTGAGGAGGGAAGTGATAGAGCAGCTTTGGTGAGCACCTGGCATCCAGCCAAGGTCAAACCCACCACACAGCTGCATATGAAGTATAGCAACTTAAAATGCCAAACATCCTTGCCAATTCACTGAACATAATTTATTGGTCATTATTATTAGCTTTGCATAGGAACTAAATAGCACTTTACCTCTTGTTCTTTCTCATCCTAATCAAGCACAATAGAAAAAGGATCCTGCATAGGAAAATGAATGTTTCCAACTTCTGTGTTTCGTTTTCAGTCAGCGCTTTTCTGTGAAGAAAGCAGTGTGAAGAAAACACTCAGAAAAACAAAAGCCCTAATCCTGAAGCTATATACAAGAGTACTTCAGGAGAGGGCTCTACACAAGTCTTCTATAGAACTCTGCCACATGAACCTCAGTCGATTTGGGATACATAAATGAGATCTCTATACTGTCCTCACCTTCTTTTTATGAAAAATTATTCACAACTGGACCACTGGACCATAGCATTTAGACAAAAAGGAAATGGAAGTTCCTTGTTTCCCTGTCTTTCAACTTTTTTCAGTTATATACCTTGCAATATATCAATAAATATACATACTGATACAGATTTCAGTAAAATATAAGCATTTATATACACACATAGACATTCACATACCTTTTAATACTGTACCACTGAAGTTATATTTTGCAAGTGTTAAAGCCTGCAATTGCCTATTGTCACAGGTGAGAGTGGAAGGTTTAGACAAAGCAAAAAAAGCAAAGCCTTGGCAGTGAGTCTTGAGGTACAGAAAGGACTCCCTTGCTTTCTAAACTCCTTCTCAGAGAAGGGTTAAGGTGTGGCTGAATCCTATCAGCCTCGGACTGTGTTAACGGTTTAAATTTAAAGGAATTATAGAGGTATGATTAAACCACTTTGTCACACAGGTTTTAATGATGGTAAAACAGATATATTTACATAAATGAATTTATTATGACAAATTAACAAACAGCTGAATAGATCTTAATCAGAATCATTTACTACACAATCTAAACACTAAAAATCTACTAGTAGAGTATAATATAGCCTAAAGTAGTATAGTGCACTGTAACAAAGCAATTACTGAAGCAGTTATATTAAAGCTAGCAAAAAGAAATAATTATTAAGTAGAGATTTGATGTAACTCACCCATACCAGTGCTTGTGGGGACATCTCTTTCTCTCAGCCTTGAGGAGTGTCCTTGGAGGGCATCCCCAGCCCAGGGGAGGAATCTCCTCCACACACAGCACCCCAAGAAGGGTTATTTCAGAAGAACCTGATTGCATGAGAGGGGACTGGACTTTTGCAGTATAAAGTGATTGACTGCTAGTCACACATTTACAGTCCAGCTATCAGCTTATCTGTCAAATCAGACTTCAAAAAGCAGGGGGTGTATTCGAAGTCTGGTGAATCAAGATGGTTTTAGCATAATTAACACCAAGACATGAGAAAAAAGAGAACTGCTCACCAAGCACACCTTGCTCAGCCATCTTGCCATGTAAGAAAAGTAACCTTTTGACTTGCATGTAGCAAGCTCCAACAGAAACTTCGTCTCATCCAGAACAAGTGGTGGACCAATCTAGCAGAAAAAATCCAATTATGTGCAGATAGGAGTGACTACAGAGGATTCTATGAGGCCCTGAAAACAACCTACGGTCCTACACACCACGTTCAAAGCCCTTTACTCAGTGCAGATGGTCAAATGCTTGTCACAGATAGTTTCCATTTTGAATCAATGGTCTGAACACTTTCAGACTCTCTTCAGTGCTAGTCGTGTAGTTCAAGACTCAGCAATGCAGTACATTTCACAACAGCCAGTGAAAACTGAACTGAATATTGCCCCCACTATGGGAGAAACTCTTAAAGCAATACAGCAGGTGAAAATTGGCAAGGCAGTTGGGGTTGATGGAATCCCACCTGAAGTCTGGAAGCATGGAGGCCAAGCACTCCGTGCTAAGTTTCACGAATTTGTGGTGCGCTGTTGGGAACGAGGTGAACTACCTTCAGACCTTCGTGATGCAGTCATTGTCACCTTGTACAAGAGGAAAGGAGATAAATCAGACTGCTCAAATTACCGAGGTATTACTCTACTCTCCATTGCTGGTAAAATCCTAGCAAGAATTCTGTTGAACAGATTAATACCCACCATAGCAGAAGACTTTCTACCTGAAAACCAATGTGGTTTCCAAGCCAACAGGGGTACCACAGACATGGTATTTGTTCTCAGACAACTGCAAGAGAAGTGTAGGGAACAGAACAAAGGACTCTATGTAACCTTTGTTGATCTCACCAAGGCTTTCGATAGTGTGAGCAGAAAAGGTCTGTGGCAGATTTTGGAACATTTAGGATGTCCCCCCAAGTTCCTCAAAATGATCATCTCACTTCATGAGGACCAGCACGGTCAAGTCAGATATGGCGATGCACTTTCTGACCATCCAGGTCAATTGAGTCTTCCTCCCTGTGCTAGCAGATTCCCATTCAAAGGCAAAGATTTTCTGGCTTTCTGGGGCTAGGGTAAGGCAGAAGAAGGCATCTTTCAAATCTAGCACTGTAAACCAGATTAGACTGTCCTTTAATTTAGTCAGAAGGTTTGCTACTATTGGGTGTAGGGTTTTTGTGATCTCATTTATCGCTCTTAAATCCTGAACTAGTCTGTAAGTCCCATCTGGTTTCTTAACTGGCAAAATCGGTGTGTTGAAATCTGATTCACATTCTACTAATAATCCTAATTTTAGAAATTTTTCTATTATCAGTTGGATTCCTTTTCTATCTTCTAGCCTCAGTGGTTACTGTCTTCTGATTACTGGTTTTGCTCCGGGTATTAATTCAATAGTTATAGGGGCTGCTTATTTTGATCTCCCAGGTATATCTGTGGCCCATACCAATGGATATGTTTCACTTATGATTCTTTCAATCTTGTGGTTGTTAGGCTCTGGTTTTACACAACTGATAGTTAGACTTAAAGCAGTTATCAATTGTTCTCCATCTACCTGGAATACAAGTTTATCTTTGTCAAATCTTATTGCAGCTTCTAAATTTTCTAATAAATCTCTACCTAATAGAGGCTTTGGAGAATTGGGTAAATATAAAAATTGATGAATTCCCATTTGTTTTCCAATTTTGTACTTAAGGGGTTTCAGAAAGAAAGCCTTGTCGGGTTGGCCTGTCGCTCCCACGACTTGTACAAATTCATCATTTTTTGGTACCAGTTCCTGATTTAAAACTGAAAATGTAACTCCAGTGTCGATTAGAAAGTGAAATTCCTTTTCACCTTCCCCTAGCTCCATTTTAACCAGTGGGTCTGCTAGGGAATGACTCACCGGTCCTCCTCACTCACTGCCTTGATGAGCAATGGTAGTCTTGTCTGACTTCCTATTCAAACTAGGGCAGTCTCATTTCCAGTGACCCATTTGCAAGCAATAGGAGCATTGGTTTGGTCCTACTCTAGTTTGTTGGGAGGGGAGACCTCCCCTTCCTTGTGCAGGGTAGCCACGACCTCTCCCTCTAGCATTCATCCCTTGGGCTTTGAGTTTTGAGCTACCACTGCTACTACTACAGCCTTAGCGAGCCTCTTTTCCTCCCTCTTTTTCTCCTCTTTTTCCCTGTTATTATACACTTTCCAAGCTTTATTCATCAACATTTCTAAATCCTTGTCTGCAGGATGTTTGAATTTTTGCAGTTTCTTTCTGACGTCTGGGTTACTTTGTCCCATAAATAATGCCAGCAGTTGTTGTTTACCTGCTTCTGATGCAGGATCCAAGGGTGTATACTGTCTCATTGCAGCCCTGAGTCTGTCCAAAAACTCTGAGGGTGTCTCGTCTTGTCCTTGCCTAACATCATATAGGGCTGCCCAGTTTATTGCCTTAGGTATTGCATTTCGTAAACCCAGCGCAATTAATTTCCTGTACTGTATCAACCATTCATATTGGATTGGGTTGTTCGGATTCCAATCTGGATTTTCGGCCGGGAATATGTTTTTTACATCTCCTGGCAGCAGGGCGACATGTGTTCTCGCAGTTTTTAGCACAAGTTCCTTTTCTGTCTCTGTAAGTTCTGATAGCATTACATCTATATCCTCCCAATCGATATCCTGATTTTTTGCAATTAATTCAAATCTCCTAGCGACCCCTTCGGGGTCTTTCCTAAAGCATTTTGCTTCTTCCCTCCAGATATTTAAATCACTGGTTGTAAAAGGTACTTTTACCCGTGCTTGCTCCCCTGCAATGGGCATTATTCATCAGAGAGGGGCTATTGCGTGATTAGTTTTAGCTTTTGCTCTCCCTCCCTCCTTGACTTTCTGTTCAGCAGCCCCGGTGTAGTACGAATGGCTAGTCCCTTCCTCCAGATCATCATCTAAGCTATCGGTATCTACTTCATTTTTATTCCTTTTGTCCTTTTCTTTCTCTTTCTTATCTAGTTCCTGCGGTCTACCTTCTTGTCCCTCCTTTTCCAACTTTCGCATGCTATTCTCTGTTCTATTCTTTCTCAATTCTGGCGGACTACTCTCTTTTTCTTCCTCTTCTGATTCCAGCAGGATACTGCCTTCTCTATCTTTTGTATTTCTGAAGTGGCACCCCATACCCTGGTGCAAAAGGCTGGTATTCTTGGAGGCTTATGACACTTCCTTCCTCACTGTCTTTTTGTTTTAACTTAAGGCATTGCTGTCCAATGCTACATGCATTGCAACAGCGTTCCTTAGGTTTGAGGTTCTTCCCATTTCTTTCTAAAGTTAGAACAAAGGGATCTTGGGGTGGGACATTCATTCCACAGTCTTTCTGCCATTCAGGCTTGCTCCTCAGGGTGAAGAACATGTCACAATACATTGCTTCATCCCACTTTTGGAGCCTCCAAAGGAACAGCATAAGCTGTAGAAGTGTACTATAATTGAGACTCCCTTCTGGTGGCCATTTCTCACCATCATCTAACGTATAAAGCAGCCACCACTGTTGACAGTATTTTAAAAGTGTCTTTTAAACTAGGTTTGAAGGGGGAAGGCGTTGCATCCAGGCTCTCCAAAGACAAGCCCAGGGATGAAAAGCCTGAGTTAAGAGTAAAATCAGCAGCCCAGCTGAAGTGCATGTACACTAATGCATGCAGCATGGGCAACAAACAGGAGGAGCTGGAAGCCATCCTGCAGCAGGAAAGCTATGACGTAGTTGCCATCACAGAAACGTGGTGGGATGACTCACATGACTGGAGTGCTGCCATGGATGGCTACAAGGTCTTCAGAAAGGATAGGCAGGGTAGGAGAGGTGGAGGGGTGGCTCTATATGTTAGAGAGTGTCTTGACTCTGTAGAACTTGAGGTTATCAATGATAAGGTTGAGTGCCTGTGGATCAGAATCGGGGGAAGACCAACAAGACTGACATCCTAATGGGAGTCTGTTATAGACCACCCAACCAGGATGAGGAAGGGAATGAATTATTCTATAAGCAGCTGGCAGATGTCTCAAAATCGCCAGCCCTTGTTCTTGTGGGTGACTTCAACCTGCCGGATATCTGCTGGGAGCTCAACACGGCAGAGAACAGGCAGTCTAAGAGATTCCTAGAGCATATATAGGATAATTTCCTGCTCCAGCTGGTAAATGAACCTGCCAGGGGTGGGACCCCACTAGACCTGTTGTTTGCAAACAGAGAGGGGCTGGTGGGAGATGTAGTGGTCGGAGGCCACCTGGGGCACAGTGACCATGAAATAATAGAGTTTGCAATACTCAGGGATACAAGGGAGGCCACCAATAAAACCTCTACCCTGGACTTCTGGAGGGCAGATTTTGGCCTGTTCAGAAGACTGGTCCAGAGCATACCCTGGGAAATAAACCTTGAAAACAAGGGGGTACAGGAGGGATGGATGTGCTTCAAGAAGGAAGTCTTGAGTGCACAGGAACAGGCTGTACCAGTGTGCCAAAAGGCAAACCGGCGAGGTAGACGACCAGCTTGGTTGAACAGGGAGATTCTGAAGGAAATCAGGAATAAAAAGAGAACTTACAGACTATGGAAAATAGGACTGGCTACTCAGGATGAGTTTAGGAGTATAACTAGGTCATGCAAAAAGAAAATTAGAGAGACAAAAACGCAATTTGAAGTCAATTTGGCTATTTTTGTTAGGGATAACAAAAAGCACTTCTATACTTCTATACTTCTATACTTCTATACTATTCCCCTGTACTCAGCACTGGTGAGGCCACACCTTGAGTACTGTGTCCAGTTCTGGGCCCCTCATTTCAGGAAAGACATTGAGGTGCTGGAGCAGGTCCAGAGAAGAGCAACAAGGCTGGTGAAGGGACTTGATCACAAGTCCTATGAGGAGAGGCTGAGGGAGCTGGGGTTGTTTAGTCTGGAGAAGAGGAGGCTCAGGGGTGACCTCATCACTCTCTACAACTACCTGAATGGAGGTTGTAGCCAGGTGGGGGTCAATCTCTTCTCCCAGGCAATCAACAACGGGACAAGAGGGCACAGGCTTCAGCTCTGCCAGGGGAGGTTTAGGTTGGATATTAGAAAGAAGTTCTTTACAGAGAGAGTGATCAGGCACTGGAATGGCCTGCCCAGAGAGGTGGTGGATTCACCGTCCCTGGAGGTTTCTAAGATGAGGCTGGATGTGGCACTGAGTGCCATGATCTAGTAATCACAGTGGGGTTGGATCAAGGGTTGGACTTGATGATCTCAGAGGTCTCTTCCAACCCAGTTAATTCTATGGTTCTATGATTTTACTCACGTTTCCCCCTAGTATTCCTCCCAAGTCTTTCCAGTGTTTTAAAACACAACCCAGGGGAGTTTTTGAATTTATTTCTTTACTTTGTTGGCTTCCTAATATTAAGGAGCCCCTGGTGGTCCAGTGGTAAAGGCGCCGCGCTATCACCGCGGAGACCCGGGTTCGATTCCCAGTCAGGGCCACTCCTGGGCAGGTGGGGCTCGTTAGCCCTTAAAAAAAGGCAACCCACCTACGTCCTAAGGACCTCACTGCCACCGTCCAAGCTTGCTTGGCCCCGGCAGATGAACCTTAGGATTAAAGGGTGGGCTCAGTTCCGCGCACACTGTGTCTCACCTAAAAAATCCAATGCGCAGGCTGGAAGGTGTAAAGACCTTCCCCGGATCTTCACTCGCGAAGACTGGCCATTATTATTACAGGAATTTACTGGCACTTAAAGATATCTCACTATGTACTAATAATAATATCCCGGGGCAAGACCTTGACCAGACCGTCCAACCACCCGAGCATCAGTAATGTGCCAATAGACCCAGGGATCATGTTCCCAGACTGGTTCCTAGTCACAAATATCCTGGATTACTAGAAGGTCATATCCCAGTTCATCTCCCTTTTGTACTAATTGTGTGGCAAACCTTCATATATGATATACTATTATATCAAACAACTCTTGTTTTTGGGCACTTTGTTCTAGGTTTAACCGAGACAGGCTCCCACCTGTCTAGGTGGATGGCTTCTGGTATAGGGTCAAATTCTATTTTAAGCTTCAATAGTTTTCTTAATCTATTCCACTGTCTTAAAGTATTTCTTATTTTACGCCAGCACTTCATGCGTTCACTCTCAATCGCTTCGTCCGTTTCTGACCGGTTTTCTCACAGAGAACATGGAAACACAGAGCAGGACTCCGCACTCGCTTAGCGGTTAGACCGCCTCTCACGCGCTCTCAACACACAGCCCCACACACCTGATTAGAGAGTTTCCTACCTTACGACTTTACTGGATAACTTGCGTCACCGAATAAGGTCATGAGATGTTGCTGTGGACTGCGAAATACAGACTCTCTGCCGATCGGTCGGTCGATGTTACCGCACCATGAACTATAAAGTGTACCTTTTACAGAAACATGAACAGAGTATTACTTGTCTATGAGTAAGGAGGCAATAAAATCATATCCACTTAGCTGAAGACAGTATAAACAAATAGAGCAAACAACGCAATTAACACACACACAAGATCCCGGCGAATGGTTTACAACAAACCTACATATAGTATATTACCAAACCGATAATGATCGCAATTCCAAATCCAAGTCCAAACTTCAACCACAATGGTAAACCCAGAAACATTTGTCCCTTCCAAATCAAATCCCCATAACCCGAGGAATTTGGTATGGTTTTGGTGAGACTCTAACTCACAATCAAAGCCTACGTAACCTTCTAGTGGGACTCGAACCCACAATTAAAAGAATCTTGCTCTGTAAGCTGCTAGCAAGCCAGAGTGTAGGAAACCAGCGTACGACTTAAGGTTCCTTTTTCCCAAAGCTCTAGAGCTCCTTACAACAATCCATACAATCAGCATGCAAAAACATAAATACCTTTAATTTATCAGGAGGTCCTTGTCCACCCGTGTGTGAAACTGAGGGGGTAGGGGAGACTCACTGACGGAAGATCCAGTCAGGGGGCCCCTTGAGGGTCCCCAGACCCCCAAGATTCCAGCACCGGCGGAGCGGGATCTCCTGCCTGGCTTGCCAGAAATTATGCCGAATTTTCCCCCCAACAGGCATAGGAAACTACTCAGAGACAAGTTTTGAGTCTTTAAGCAGCAAGGCATTTATTAGACCAACGTTGGGGAAACTCTCGACTCTCGCCAAACAGAGTTCCGAAGTAGTCAGTGATTAGTGTGACTATTTATACAATTTTTGGTTACAGATTACATCATTTTACATGCATATTCATAATATTGCAACATCTCATTATAATATTCATAGCAGGAGGAGCCTGGGCAGAGTCTGGGCGGAGTCTTCCATTTTGGGGAGATGTGCAGGGGTCGTTCCTGTTTCTTCATCATCATGGGGGTCGCACTTTCTTTGATTCTGATGACTCCAATGTGTATTTGGCAGGCATTTCTGGACCCTGGCCCTCTCTTTTCCTTTTTATCTATCTTCCTATGTCCTTGCTAATATCTATTTATGTATGTATGTTAGCATTCTAATGATTCCTATTTTCCTGTATTTTTACTTTATGTTCTTCGGTGTCAGTGTGCTCCTGTCCTTTTGGCAAAGTGTTATTTTCCACTAGCTTTGATTTTGATTCTTTTAATTCTTTTGCTTATATCCTACATTCTGAGTTAATTCCTCCAGGATCCTGCTCTGTTTCAATCCTTCTCAACCAAAGATGCGTGATATGAAATGAGGCTATCAGGCTGTAAATAGAAGAATTTTAGTCCTTTTAAGGCAGCTACAGAAGGATGAGATAAGAAAATGAACAGTAAAAAAGTATACAAGATAGGCAAAAAGATTCACATGTGATTGCTCAGAACTGATATTACCCAACCACTCCCTCCATCTCAGAAAAGTGTTACCCAACTGCTCCCCCTGCTCCCCCTGCCACACTTACTCCACCAGAAGGAACCCCTTCTCCCCAGAAGAGACTCCCTTCCCCCTGCCCCTGGCAATGACATGAGGTGGTATAGAATAACCTCTGGGTCCTGACCATGCCCCCTCCTGGCTACTGCAAAAATTAACCACGTCCTGACTGGAACCAGGATATTATCCACCCCTTATTCTATACCATCTGCATCATGCCCAGATCCTACACCTTTCAACTATATACATATATATATGTACACAAGCACGAGTATCATTTCCATAGTCAATGGCCATCCCTCCAGGATGTCTGATGAGTTCATGTAGTCCATAACTGTTGGTTCTATCCATCCTAGATGTCTTCCAGGGCAGGAGGCCTGGTGTGTTGTCGGCTGTTTGCAAGCTGCATCAGGAGCTTATGACTGGTGTATCTGGAACAGTCCATGCTCATTGTCCATGGTAATTATGGTATACAGTGGCAGTGTCATTCAGCAACCAATATTATACGATTCAACACTGCAGACTGTTCTCACCCAAAAATCAAATCCCCTTGAGGTACACATTGCGCTTCCCCATCCCTCTGCCTTACCCACCAAGTTCACTCAGGTCCTTGAGCAAAAACAATCCTATGGATGGGTTTGTGTTTGCTTGAGGCAGGACTAATCCAAACTGTCTTCCCTAACATATTCCCCATATGCACCATGGGGGCTTTATTCCCTTCTGCAGTATGTGGAGGATTTGATTGCGCTGGGTCAGCTCAATTGGTAGAGCCTCTAGTGTTAACTAACTATGTGGGCCTTGATAAATGTAGATCCCTGTTTGAAGGTCCCACCCCCCATTGCTTTCAATGTGATTTTTAACAGTCCATTGTACTGTTCCATTTTCCCAGAGGCTGGTGCATGACAGAGAATATGATATACCCACTCAATATGGTGCTCTGGCCCGAGTGGCTACAAGGATATTTTTGAAATGAGCCCTGTTGTCTGACTCAATTCTTTTTTGGGGGTCATGTCACGACAGGACTTGCTTTTCAAGGCCCAAGCTGGTGTTCTGGGCAGTGACACAATGTAAGTCTCTGTCATGTTAAAGGGAGTGGGGATTTACCTGACCCTTGGAGAGGTGAGGCTTTCTCGACCCTCAGTGATTTATTTGCCTGTCAGTGCCCCAGGGAAAATGAAACCCTTTATGTCTAACTAGTCTGTCAGGTATCCCGTAAGGGGGGACTCTTCACTGAACAGATTCACAGGATTGGGGGGTAATTTGATTCCCCTTTTCGGGAGTGGGGGCTGAGACAACAGTGTAAGGAAAACCCCTCAGTGGGCCCTTCAATGTGTTATTCTGCCACCAACAAACTGTCAGCACCTCATAGAGGACTCACTCTAACAGTTTATGGAATAACACTCTTTATTAATACAAATTTTGACAGGTTAATAAGGTTTGTAGGTCATCAGTGATAGTGTCTAGCTTCAAAAACGTTTAAAGTGATCTAATGATACTATAAAGCAAGCACATACACAAACTCTAATACATAACAATTGACTACTATACTATAGAGTAAAGCACAAGCTCTAGTCCTAAAAGCAGCAATCAGCGCACATAGAATAAGTTTCTTACCCAATAGGTATCCCTGGGGGAGGGTGGGGGGGGTGTGTGTGTGGGTGTGTGTAAGACAGATTCAGCCTGTTGACTGTTCCCACAGTTCCAGTGGAATCTTGGTCTGTTTTTTCCCTATTTCCAGCTTACTTTTATATTATTTCTTTAGGTTTAGGTGGAGCTTGAGTGACTCTAGTCATAAGTACTTAATTGAGTAGTTGTTCTTGGTGTCTATCTTCCTTGGTGGACAGATACAGCATGGTCTTTGAACTACAAAGTGTCACCATGTTCCCCTCCCTGCAGGATGTTTATGGAGGGAGGCCACGGCACCTTCATGCTTCTCCCCTCTCTGTGGTATCCCCCACAGCAAGTGCTGATCATTGTTTGGGGGACTTTTGTAGGGGATATTGACCATGTTCCATCCAGGAAGTGGCAGCTGAGTCTCCTCTAATTTTTAACCCTATCCATTATTCCACAGCCTCCAACCATCCAATGGTTGTTTCCACCATTGTCAGCACATAGCACTTGCCTTGGCAGGTTTGCAGGAGTGTGATGTAATTGATCTACCAGGCCTCCCCATATTTATATTTCAACCATCATCCACCATACCACAGAGGCTTTACCCACTTGTCCTGCTTGTTGCAGCGCATGTTTCATAGTTATGGATAACCTGCTATCATGGTTTAACTGGTTCTTGGAAACCAGGCAAGGAATTTTTTCCCTTCCCCCTGCCACTGCTGCAGAGCTATCAGGTAAGCACTTAAGAGACACAGAAGAACTAGCTCCCTCATTAATTGCCAGAACTTAGTCTCCTAGGAAACGGGGCAGATGAGAAGCCACTGTTTACTTTTTTCTCTCGTCTCCTGGGAAATGGGGGGAGGAGTTGGTGTGCTGAGGGTGGCTGGAACACAGGTCAGAGTGGAGGCTGGTGGTTCCTGTTGCTCGGGACCTGTTTGCCTGGGTTTTTTTCTCGTCAGAGAGGAGCTGTTTTTCTGGGGAGTTTTCCTTTTTTCCCTGTTCCTGTTTTTTTTTCCCTGGCGGTGGTCCTTGTGCACATCACGGGGAGAGAGAGGACTGTGCAGAGCAGATTGACCAGCCGGAGTAAGTGAGAGTTGTCTGGTTTTTTTTTTTCATTGAGAGGATTTTCTTTTTTTTGCTGTTGTTCCCCTTTCCCCCTCTCCCTCTCCCCTTTCCCAGTGTGTGGGAAGGGAAGGGGTCCCAGTTTTCTTGTTTTCTCTGACACACCCCGGAGGGTGTTCTTGTTCCCCCCCCCCCGGTGGTGACCAGGGATCCCACAGTGCCACCTGGTGACTAGCACAGGACACTACAAGTTCTGCCTTTGCCGTGATCCAACAGCGCCACCTGGTGACTGGTACAGGACACTACAAGTTCTGCATCTCCAGAGATCCAACAGTGCCACCAGGTGACTGGCACAGGACATTACAAGTTCTACATCTCCAGTTACCCAATGGCGCCCCCTGTTGACTGTGGTTGGAATTGCACCAAAGGGTGCAAGTTGACCTGTTTACTTTTTTCCCTTTGCCTGTTTATCGGTTTGTTTTTGAAGGGGATTATTTGTGGGTATAGGAGTATTGTTTGGTTATTTTACTTGTTTCTTTTTGTTGTTTCTGCTAATACACACATACCTATTAATAAAGGGCTGTTATTTTTTCCTTTTCCATAATTTGTTTTCCCTCAATCGGAGCCTCTTAGTTTCAGATTTATAATTGCTTAGAGGGAGGAGTTTGGGTATTTTCTCATAACTCATCCTCAGCAAAAGACCTGTGTCTCATTTAAACTGGGACACCTGCGAGATAGTGTCCATGGTTAAATTCACCCCTTGACCACAAGTCAAGTGTTGAATCTCTTCCCTGATGACATGAAACCCCACTGACAGAAATAATTCACCCTTATGTTGCCAGTCCAGATCCACCTGAGACACTTTAATCTTGGCAGCCTTATCCACCTGTCCGTTGTTGCGATGTTCTTCAGTAGCCCAACTTTTAGGTACATGTGCATCTACATGACATCTACATGACATACTTTTACAGTCAACTTCTCTACCCCGGTAGCAATGTCTTGCCACAGTTCAGCAAACATAAATAGAGTTTTTGGTAGATACTGGAGCAAAATTTTCTGTGTTAAATCAAGAACTAAATGTTACAGATAACGTATCTTTGAATGTTGTTGGGGCCACTGGTCAAATTAAGAATGTATCATTTATGAAACCTTTAAGTTTTAAATTAGGTAAGGTTTTAGGTATACAAAAGTTCCTTTATATGCCTCATGCACCTAAATCACTTTTGGGATGGGATTTACTAGAAAAATTGAATGCAGAGATTAAATTTAAAAATGGGGATATGCAAGTCAAAGAAAGGACTGAAAGGGTACAAGGTATCCAAAAGTAAACCCAGATTGTAAAGACGGAAGTCACCTATTTAGGATATGAAATCTCAGGAGGACAACATCAACTAGGATCAGAGAGGAAAGAAGCCATCTGTAAAATACCTTTGCCTCAGACTCTGAAGGATCTTTGCACATTTTTGGGAATGACTGGTTGGTGTAGGCTTTGGATCTACAAATATGGACTGATAGTCAAACCCCTATACCAGATTCTACAAGATGGGATTAAACAATTAGTGTGGACTGGGGAAGCTAGGCAAGCTTTCCATCAACTTAAGAAGGAACTGATGCAAGCACCTTCAATAGGTCTTCCAGATGTGACTAAACCTTTTTTGCTTTTTTCACACGAAAGGCAAGGGATTACATCGGGAGTTTTAGCTCACCAAGTTGGACCCTATCGACGAGCAGTGGCATACTTCTCTAAGCAATTAGATGAAGTAAGCAAAGGATGGCCAGGATGCTTGAGGGCAGTAGCAGCAGTTGGTTTTGAACATACAAGAAGCACGAAAGTTCACAATTGGAGAGAAAATGACTGTTCTCGTGTCACATGTGGTTTCAGCAGTGCTAGAACAGAAAGGGAGTCACTGGCTCTCGCCCTCCAGGTTTCTCAAATCCCAAGCCATCCTAGTAGAACAAGATGACGTGGAAATCATCACCACTAACATCATCAACCCAGCAACATTTTTATCAAGGGAACCACTGCATCATAGTTGCATTGAAACAATTGAAGCAACATATTCCAGCTGACTGGACTTAAAAGACACACGACTGCCTGAGGCAGAAATGTGGTTTACCGGCGGAAGAAGTTATGTGAAAAATGGAACCCGCAAAGCTGGATATGCAATAACAACCACAGATCACATCGTCAAAATGCAGGCACTCTCTGCTGGCACTTCTGCACAAAAGGCAGAGATAATTGCACTCACCAGAGCATTGCAATTAGGAAAGGGGAAAGACATTAATATTTGGACAGACAAAGTATGCCTTTGGGGCAGTTCATGCTCATGGAGCAGTGTGGAAAGAAAGAGGATTACTCACATTGCAAGGAAAACAGATAAAGTACACTGAAGAAATCCTAAAGCTACTCAAAGCTGTCCAATTACCAAGAAAGCTTGCCATTATGCATTGCAGAGGACATCAAAAAGGTAATACAGACCAGGAAAAAGACAATTGATTGACAGATAGGTAAAAATAGCAGCAGAAAATGGCCAGGTAGGACTTGCCTCCCTAGTCCCTGATGGCAAAAATCATAGAGGTAAACTCTAATATATCATATTCAAAGGAAGATTTAAAATTAATAAAAGATCAGTAAACTCAACTAAGAGATAACGTGAACCAGTTAAAAACAGGACAAGTAGTAATACCTGAAAGAATGCTATGGAAAGTTGTACAGGCAGAACATGACAAAACCCATTGGGGGGCAGATGTGCCACATGAATACCTAAGGAAACAAATTATAGGGTGAAATTTATACACTACAATAATCCAGGTCACTAAACAATGCAAGACTTTCCTCCATAATAATCTTCACACAACCAATAAAATAGAAATAGGGACAATTGGCAAGGGTAACCTCCCAAGGCAACACTGGCAGATAGATTTCTCAGAGCTGCCTAGGAAAGGGGGTTACAGATACCTATTGGTCTTAACAGATACTTTCTCAAATTGGCCAGAGGCTTTCCCGATCCGAAGTAATAAGGCTCGAGAAGTTGTCAAGGTACTACTTAATGAAATTATTCCCAGGTTTGAGTACCTGACATCATCTCCAAGGACCACATTTTGTAGCTAGTATTATACAAGATTAGTAGCATTCTGCAAATTGATTGGCAGTTACACACTCCATATCAAACACAGGCAAATGGTCAGGTGGAGAAAATGAATCATTTGATAAAACAACAATTGGCAAAAATCTGTCAAGAAGCAAATCTGCATTGGTACCTAAGACTAAAGAAGGGCTTAGCCCTTTTGAAATGTTATATGGGAGACCCTATGGGAATTATTATCAAGGAGAAGACCTCACACAAGTTGGGGAAGGATATATACGGCAATATCTGATCACATTGAGTAAATAGTTGTCAGAAATTAACAAACAAATAATAAGTACTCGCTCAAGAGGAATAGACCAGCCCTTACATAACATTTCCCCTGGAGAGTGGGTGTATGTTAAAACTTTTTCAGGCCAACAACTAGATGAGAAGTGGAAAGGGTCATACCAAGTGCTTCTGACGACCTCCACAGCAATCAAAATCAAAGACTGGAGAACATCATTGGTGGAGCATATTTCTGGAAGTAACCAATATACAATCACCCACTGCAGCCCAGCTGTTTAACTTCTTGGTCCACCCTGTCTTGGTCTTGATGCTGGCAGCTTTCCTTCTGACAATCATCAATCTCTGGATGTGGTGGAGGATTAAGACTATAACGCAACAAGTACATGTGCTCTGGACTGTAACAAAGGGCGATGCAAAAGAATTTGCATTAGTTAAAAGAAAAGGGGGGAATTGAAATAAAGACAAGATAAAATACAATAAAAATTTAGCTATGTTAAGTGTGATTTTGCAAGACTCTAACTGCTTGAAAGAAGGTTGCTGCCCAAATTGCGGGCAATTAAGATAAAGCTAGCTTACATAAACAAAAAGGACTGTCAGGGAAAGCGGGAAAGACTTCTAGCATGTAGCATCGCAAGGGAGACAGAAGAGGGGTGGGGGGAAACCTAAGCTGTTTGAAATGATAAAACTTAATGTAACTACTTGTGAGAAACGAAGTCTCGAGTTATGATAGGTTTTCGAATAAGAGTTTAATATATGGAAAAAGTAAGAAGCATGCTGGGCGACAGAAGAAGTCTTTGCTCCAAAATCCCCACGCTCCGATATGGCATTTGTCTAACGTTTATTCTAGCTATCTCATGCATATTCATTAAATCATATACATATACATTTCACAATACTATGTTAGGAATTTAACATATGTTTATTTTCACAACTAAAGCTAGGTTGTTATCTCTACAACAGTGATAGTTTTCCTATAATTCATACATTCTTGGACAACAAGGCGCCTAAAAGGATCATTGACTCAACCAAATTCTACCATAATTCATTTTTAGGAGAACAGGGATGGTTTATGGCTTATGACCTGATGACTTTAACAAATGGTCTGCTTTATTTCTTTATGGGGGTGTAATTAAGTTTTACAATCTGTTTGTTTTGTTCTTTTATGAGGCTCTAATAGTCCATTTGTTTCTTTCACTGACAGGAATTATAGCAGTGTTTATTACATACTCTATAGTAGTAAGAATAGGAGTTAGGCAACCAAATGTCTATTTAGATAAGGCAGACTTGTAAAGAGTGTATATGATAGATAATTTTGAAACTCACTCCTTCAAATGTATAAAAAGCTTTTGTGTTTCTGTACTCGGTAGAATGCACGGGGGCGGGGGGGGGGAGGCAAAACCCCCTGCATCTCCCCACCATAATAAAAGTGTGCTTTACATATCGTTTAAGGATTTCTTTGAATCAAGAAGACAGAACATGAAACCACTCAAGTTCTAACAGCATGCTTGGCCTACTGCAGTTTGTAAAGGCTGCTAAAAGTCTTCTCCTTTCACAAAGATGGGGGCAGGGGACCCTTTCCCCACCTCCCCTCCAAACAGGTGTCATTTTGGTTTATCTCAAAAGCTGTTGCATACTTGTTTAGATGAACTAAACCTACCACTCCTCAAATCCTGACACAGGAAATGGCATCAGGAGGGCACATATGATGCAGTGTTCTGGTTTAAACCTGATACAGAAGTAGGCAAGATTGTCAGATTATATTTTCAAGGGGTTTTACTTGGAGGGATTTTAAAAAGTAAGTGTTTAGAACAGAAGCTGAGATATATTTTTTAACGTTTTTTCCCCAGCACTTCAGACATGCGCTTGACCCAAGGTGACTGCCAAGATAGTAGCCATAAGGCTCATCCGCTCCCCAAATGCAAAGCCCGTCAGGAAGAAAGCAAAACTCAAGTCACACGGTGACAGAAAGGGGAACCGGCACTTTTCTGAACAGCGCCTGAGGTGCTGCGGTTTCGGTATGCAAAGTCAACGCAGCTACACCATTTCAGAGCGTTTCCTCTCCTTCCTTCGGGCACATCTGCTGGCGGGGCGGTTCTAAATGAGATCGAGGAACCGCTGTAGCGTGCAAAAGAAAACAACGATTTACAGATTTATTTTTAAGGGTTCCTTTTAGGTATTAAAGGCCCTCCTCTCGGTCCCCTCTCACAGCCCTTCAGTGGAGGGCAGGCCTCCCCTCAGCGGGGCCGCAGTCCCGACGGGGCCTGGCTCCAGGCAGAGCCTTGCCGTTGGCCCCACAGGGCTTCCTCGATTGGCATGATGCGGGTGACTAGCCCCGTGGGAGACATTTTTTTGCTGCTGTCCTAGCCGGAGCGGGGGAAGTAGGAACGAGTTAAAAAGGTACGCGTCCTCTTTAAACACCTCCCCCTGCCCCCTCCCACGTGGTGCAGGGCAAGGGCGGGGATTCTGCGATGCATCACTTCTGTTTCTTTTGTGGTGAAGGGGAGCCGCGTGCGGAGTGAGATGTGAGCATTTGGGTTCTTTCTCGTGTTTAGTTAGGGCTGTTGACATTTTCTCTATCCTTCACCCCCAGTTGTAGAGAGCTCGGCATCTCCTAGCCTGGCGCAGGAGAGGCGCGCAGGGTAACTGTGTGGCGAGGCTTCCCATTTTCTTCGAGTGCCCGCTGTGCTCTGCGGGAGGAATGCCCTGCCGCGGAGCAGGCTTGGGGCGGGAGTAGGAGCTGCTGCCATGTTGGAGGAGCAAAGAGGATTTGAGTGAGGGAGAAAATGGCGGTGAGGAATCGCCCGGCTCCGTTCACCCCGCACCGGGATCAGGTCCTGCCCGCTGACTACCTCCGACGTGGTTTTTTTTGTGTGTGTCTTGTGTTGTCTTTTCTCTGTCGGTAATCTGCATCCCTCTTGCTACCACCCTGCCCTGGGAACCTGGGTGTTCTTGCCCGCACCCCCTTACCGGGCTCTCACTCCTTTCCCCTAGGGGGCAATAGAGCCGTAGAAAAGAGGAAAAGGGGAGGAAAATGGCGGCTGGCATCTGCCTACCTGGTGTTCCTAGTTCGTACTCGTTTGTCTTTCTTATCTTCCTTTCCTTCGTCTTCGCTTGTCCCATCTCATTCCACCCTTACTCTCCACGGTGCTTCGGTGTCTCCTCACGCTCTTCCTACTAGTTTCTCCCGAGGGGAACCCAGCCCCCCTATTTCTGTTTCTGTTTCCGTCCTCACCTTCCTCCATATTGTTACTCTCTTCCTGATGCGGACTCTGGAGTTATCCTCTGCAGGTGCCCCGCCCCCCGCGTATCAGACTTCTTGTTCGGCTTCTCGATTTCTTGGCATTGCCGTGCTTATTTTTGCATTGTCCTGTTACAGCTCTCTTCTGCCTCCATCCTGTAACGTGTTTTATGCGTGCTTCCCATACCCTGTTTCATTTTCAGTGCTACGGCTTCCATCTTTGTGCTCCAAACTATTACAACAGAATTTACTCTACTTTAGAACCACATTGATCCCTTAGCATTATTCAGACTCCGTTTTTTCCTTTGTGCGTGGTTTATTTCATTGCCAATTTAAAAACACTGCTATTCCTTTTTCTTTTTTGAGGTACGCTTCGTTAATATTATATTAGCCTTTCCTAGCTAGTTTATTTGATACAGTTCCTCCCTGTGATGCTTATTTTTATTCTGAAATCACAAATGAGCTATTTATTTGTTAGAGTTTTTAGTAGCAGGCAAGATGTTTAACTACTGTATCTAATCACATTTGCATACTAGAGAGATGTAGAAGCACACTGGGCAGCATGCATTCAAGGAAAGTTCAATGTCCACTTGTCTAGTAAAGGAATAGATTCTAGTGACTGATGTGGTAAAACTGCAGTGGAAATATTAATTGCAGTACTGTAGTTCTCTGTAACTGAGATATTTTCACACTTTTGTATTAATCGTGGGAACTTGAGCTTCATGTATAATAGCTATGCATCTGTTACTCGCTATTTCAACTAGGTAAAATGCCCATGTAAGAATATATATAGTGCTGGGACCTTAAATAGTATATATTTATGAATGTAATGTTGAGAATTCAACTGGAGAGCAGTTTTGTATTGTATTTATTTTGATTATAGTTTCTACCATACCCAGGGTATATGAAAAAGGTGAAAAATTGTCCCTTTGTAAGCAGTTCAGAATCTAAAAAACTGCATTTAAGGTAGTTGCAGCAAAAAGGGTAAGAGCTATAAGAGGGAAGGGTGTTTGAGATCACATCTGCAATGTATATTAAAGCTTATATGAAAAGGCAAGAAAGTCTTCAGGAGGGTTTTGAATAAGATGAGCCTTTACAAACAGATTTGAAAATGGCTTTCTAGCCATTATAGGATGTATTCATTGTATAGTGTTCTCATGTTTCCTTTCTCTTCCTAGAATGCCTAAGTCAAAGGAACTTGTGTCTTCAAGCTCATCTGCCAGTGATTCAGATAGTGAAGTTGACAAAAAGGTGAACATTATATGCAGTTTATAACTACTGTATTAACTGTTATATTTCAGGCTGGGGTTAAGGAATTAGCTGAGTGTTATGTCACAAAATGCATGTCATTCCATATGATTTATCAGACACTTAAACTCAAAACACCTAGCCCAACAAAACAAACCCACTACTCAAACCCCCCAAGATTATGGTTTGGGTGGATACATTTTGCTTTGCAGTAAACTTTTTTCCTAAGTTGCATTTTGCTTCAGGTTTTTCTGTATAGTATATCTAGCCACAGGTTTCTTGGAATTCTTTGCTGCTTTGTGGCAAGTGATAGAAGGCTTCTGTATAAGCTGCCCCTGGTGACAAGAATTTGAACTAATTTTGAGGACACCCCCCACCTTCATTTTGATATCTGGATTACTTGTAAGTCCAAAAAAAACCCCTCCACTTGCCCTGTCATCCATGTGCCACTTGCTTATCTTGATCACGCTTCTTTTTATCTGTTTCAGTCTTACATTTACTGTAATACCATCTGCTAGTTTCTTACTTAAAAGCTGAACCAACCTAAATGTCTTTGAGTTGATAATTTTAATGTTAACTGCTTTAAATGCATGAATATAATGTTCTCATTTATTTTTAATAGTTATTTAATTTATAAATTTGTATAGATATATCAGTCATTGCAAACAAAAATTGAACAGTCAATTTATCTTTTTAAGAAATGCTAGGTGGTAATGCAGACATTAGGTCTTTCAGTGCAGTATGTGAAGACACTTGGTCTGATTTACTGAATTGGTTCAAATGTGACTTGGTTGCACTTAGCAAATTAGTTGTTTTGTGAAGTCTTAATATAAGAGAAAATGGTCAGGTGATAGTTTTTTTTTGTAGTTGTTAGGGAAATGTATTCCTGAAAAGACATAGTCTAACAATCAGCTTCAGTGGGCAGTAAAGTGGTTGGTTTTGGTTTTGTTATTTTTTCTATGACAACTGCCGATATTTTTTTGAGCTGTTTGTCTTTAAAAGAGGTTATCTACAGTATGATTCTAGCAGGGGAGAATAATTTTTGGTATCTTTGTATTACTCTTTCTTTAGGGCAGACATGATTACTATATAACTATTAGTAGAAATGTAACATACTGTAGCATCTGCTAGCAAAGTAATCTGATTTACAGGTGATGTCACCTGAATGTTTTAAAAGCATGTTTAATTTATCATGCTATGAACAGAGATTGGACTCTGATTAAAAAAAAATCTTCTTTTTTTTTTTTTTTGCAGAGTTGTTAGCTGTTCCCCACATTTCATTGCACTCTTTGGAAAGGATAGTGAAACTTCTATCAGACTTTACGAATTTAATTAAAACTGACAGTATTACTGCACAAAGAGAGTAGGCTTTTTGAAATGTATTTTTGTTCTAATTCATTTCTCTTTAAAGCCAAATTATTATGGCAAACTTCACTGAAAACAGAAATAGGTTCATTCGAAGATCTTTCTGGTTTTTAATTTTTTTTAAATTCCAGTCTAAATGTACAGTATTGGATTCCTGCCTTCACAGGAGGAAGGTGATGATGCGTATTGCATAACAGTAGTTTGTGACCTCTAACGTAAACTTTTTTATAACTTATAAAATGAGTTGCGGTTCATGAATTTCTTTTTTTATTCTTACTCCAAGGCAAAGCGGAAAAAGCAAGTAGTTCCAGAAAAGCCCGTAAAGAAACAAAAGCCTGGTGAAAGTTCAAAAGGTGCAGCTTCTTCTAAGCAAAGCAGTAACAGAGATGAGAATATGTTTCAGGTAAAATTGATGACTCTCTTAGAACCTGGTTAAGGTAACCATTTACATCATAATCAGTATAAATTTTATGAGGCTATCTGAATATCATGATAGCATAGTGCTTGGTCTCCTTAAGTCTTGGCTGAAGGGGATTACTATGCTAGCATGCAGGTGAGATGCTGAGATAAAGCATTGTCAGGTTTCAATAGAGTAAAAGAATCAGAGTTGTGGCAATTGATTCTAACCTTTATGTCCTTGACCATGGTAATTCTCTGAGTAGTCATTTTGTCTGTAAATAGTAGATCAGGACAGTCTCTACGTGGAAATGTTTTTTAATCAGGGCTCTTGAAAGAAAGGTTCTTGGGAACCCAAAATATGGACTCTTCATTCCTATTTAACTAGGTCAAGGGAAACTTGGCTTCTGTCTTATAAGACAATGTCTTGGAATAAGTTTTACTTGTTCCTTTATGATGCATTTTTTTCTAGCAGAACATCAAAAATATTGCAATTTTGTATGTTGTCAAAATAGGGTGAAAGTATGTTTTTCAGTAGCAAGAAACATTTGTGAGTTCAGGGTATTGCATATCCTGGGGTTAGCCAAGGAAGCAATGTCTGCTGAAAGCTGTGCAAGAATATGCATAGCTCAGAATTACTTGTTTTAGGGGTGTGGATCAAGACTTATTAAATGTCTGCGGCTAACTGTCTTGAAAGGGACAGGGGATGAGCAAGGAACTTAAATTCTTAGAGACTTTGATTCTTAAGTTTGTGAAAAGTCAAGGGAGAGGTGCCTAATAATATGGTTCCAACACTAAATAAAGCAAAAGAAATGGGGTTTGGGCTGTAGCTGTGCAAAGTAATATGGGGGGGGGGGAGAGAAGGCCTGTTTCAATTCTCACTTTCCTCTTTATGTATAGTTAAAGGGAGAGCTTAAATTTAAGACACTGGGCATAACTGCCAGGACTTCTCCATTGGAGAAATAATATAATACTTATAGTTCTGTTGGGGTATGCTTTGATCCATGTAAGAAAAATGCGATGGTATCTTCTGCACCTAATGAAGTGAACTGCAGTTAGAACTCAAGCATAGCATAAAGCCTACATGTTTGGGTTCAGAAATTGCAGCCTTGGGGAAAACAATTTTAATGTTCTCCCAATGGAAAAAAAAAAACCAAAAACAAAAAAAAAACCAACAAAGCACAAAGGAACATAAAGAAACAACCCAAAGCAAAAAACTTTCAAATAAAAGCAAAAGTATTTGTGTGCTCTGAATTCTTTCAACCTTTTTTTGACTCAAGGTAGTAAAAAGTTACTAAAAACAGACAGTAGACGACTCATATTACTCTGATAGGAGCAGGATTCTTCCAGTGTTTACTATAATACAGAAAAAATATTTCAGTATCACCTTGACCTAAACCATCAGTGTTCCTTAGTCTCTGCCTGCCTTTTAATTACTCAACAACAAAAGTTTTTCAGATAGCTTGTTGTGTTATGTGGGGTTTTTTTTCATACAACATCAGCTCATGTGTGTTAACTAAGATGCAACTGTTTCAGTGTAGAAATAGCACTGTAGGTCTGAGGATGCTCCTTCTCAGGATGAGTTTAGGAGTTACTCAGGATGACTTTAGGAGTATAACTATGTCACGCAGAAAGAAAATTAGAGAGACAAAAGCACAATTTGAAGTCAATTTGGCTACTTCTGTTAAGGATAACAAAAAACGCTTCTATAAATACATTAATAACAAAAGGAGGGGCAAGGAAAACCTCCATTCCTTGTTGGACTTGGGGGGGAACTTAGTTAACAGGGATGAGGAGAAGGCTGAGGTACTTAACACCTACTTTGCCTCAGTATTCACCAGTAGGCCAGGTGGCCCTCAGAACAACTGACCTCTGGAGCTGGTAGACAGGGACAGGAAGCCAAACAGCCCCCCTGTATTCCAGGAGAAAATAGTCAGTGACTTACTGAACCACCTGGGTCCACACAAGTCCATGGGACCAGATGGGATCCATCCTAGGGTGATGAGGGAGCTGGCAGAAGAGCTTGCCAAACCGCTCTCCGTCACTTACCAACAGTCCTGGCTCTCTGGGGAGGTCCCAGACAATTGGAAGTTGGTGAATGTCATGCCAATCTGCAAAAAGGGCTGCAAGGAGGACCCGGGAAACTACAGGCCTGTCAACCTGACCTCAGTGCCTGGCAAGGTTATGGAGCAGATCATCCTAAGTGCAATCACACCGCTCCTACAGGATGGACAAGGGATCAGAGCCAACCAGCACAAGTTTAGGAGGGGCAGGTCCTGTTTGACCAACCTCATCTCCTTTTATGATCTGGTGACCTGCCTGGTGGATGAGGGGAAGGCTGTGGATGTAGTCTATCTGGACTTCAGCAAAGCCTTTGACACCGTCTCCCATAATATATTCCTGAAAAAACTGGCAACCCACGGCTTGGAAAGGGGCACTCTGTGCTGGGTTAAGAACTGGCTGGAGGGCTGGGTCCAGAGAATGCTGGTCAATGGGGCTGCATCCAGTTGGCGACCAGTCACTAGTGGTGTTCCCCAGGGATCAGTGTTGGGCCCAGTCCTGTTTAACATCTTTATCAATGATTTAGATGAGGGGATTGAGTCTATCATTAGCAAATTTGCAGATGACACCAAGTTGGGGGAGAGTGTCGACCTGCTGGAAGGCAGGAGGGCTCTGCAGAGGGACCTGAATAGGCTGGAGAGTTGGGCTGATTCCAATGGGATGAAGTTCGACAAGGCCACGTGCCGGGTCCTGCACTTTGGCCACAACAACCCTCTGCAGCGCTACAGGCTGGGCACAGAGTGGCTGGAGAGCAGCCAGGTGGAAAGGGACCTGGGAGTTTAGATTGACAGGAAACTGAACATGAGCCAGTAGTGTGCCCAGGTGGCCAAGAAGGCCAATGGCATCCTGGCCTGCATCAAGAACAGTGTGGGCAGCAGGAGCAGGGAAGTGATTCTTCCCCTGTACTCAGCACTGGTGAGGCCACACCTTGAGTACTGTGTCCAGTTCTGGGCCCCTCATTTCAGGAAAGACATTGAGGTGCTGGAGCAGGTCCAGAGAAGAGCAACGAGGCTGGTGAAGGGACTTGATCACGAGTCCTATGAGGAGAGGCTGAGGGAGCTGGGGTTGTTTAGTCTGGAGAAGAGGAGGCTCAGGGGTGACCTCATCACTCTCTACAACTACCTGAAAGGAGGTTGTATCCAGGTGGGGGTTAGTCTATTCTCCCAGGCAATCAGCAGTAGGACAAGAGGGCACAGGCTTCAGCTCTGCCAGGGGAGGTTTAGGTTGGATATTAGAAAGAAGTTCTTTACAGAGAGAGTGATCAGGCATTGGAACGGCCTGCCCAGAGAGGTGGTTGATTCACCATCCCTGGAGGTTTTTAAGATGAGGCTGGATGTGGCACTGAGTGCCATGATCTAGTAATCACAGTGGGGTTGGATCAAGGGTTGGACTTGATGATCTCAGAGGTCTCTTCCAACCCAGTTAATTCTATGATTCTATGATTTTCTCTCCTCTCTACCCAGGAGAGCATGCTAGAAGATGTAGGTGTGTGTTAAGTTTTTAGGTATTATTTTGTTTGGAGCCCCTGGTGGTCTAGTGGTTAAGGGCGCGGCGCTGTCACTGCTGAGGCCCGGGTTCGATTCCCGGTCAGGGCCACTCCCGGGCAGGTGGAGCTCGTTAGCCCTTAAAGGCAACCCATCTACGTCCTAAGGACCTCGCTGCCACCGTCCAAGCTCGCTTGGCCCCAGCAGATGAACCTTAGGATTAAAGGGTGGGCTCAGTTCCGCACACTCTGTGTCTCACCTAAAAAATCCAATGCGCAGGCTGGAAGGTGTAAAGACCTTCCCCGGATCTTCGCTCGCGAAGACTGGCCATTATTATTTTGTTTGTTTTAGGATTATTAGTAATACTAGAATCTCTCCTTTCTGCTTCCCCTTGGTAATAAAATAATCTTTGTGCAAGTAATTTTGCAGTATAACTTACAGGTATGTCTTCAATGGATGGACATTAAGCAGTAAAGCATTCATAGGACAGTCAGAAATTCTGTGGCATCCATATTGTGTGTGGGAGTGATAGCAACTGACATGGAACTTAGTGGTTTGTTGTTCTATACCTTTGGGCTGTGTTTTTAATGTATACAGCTTCCCTTAATTTTGAACTTATTGTGACTGCTGTATTCAGAAGATTGAGCATTTTCATAAAGATCTACACTTTTAATTGTTTTTGTTTGAAACTAATGTTGGTGTAATGGTATTCTTGAAACTAATTATGAAGAATAATTGTAAGATGGAGGGAATTAAGTATAAGAGGCCAAGTGTGTTTTATTTATTTACATGCTTTGGTCTTTTTAGGTTTTATAGGTAGCCTAGTGTACTATGGATTTTGTTAAAGGATTTGAGTGCAGTTGGGTTGTGGAAATTTACCCTACTCCCATTAGTGATATATTACTAGAGGCCCTAAAGACAAGCATTGTTCATGTTACATTAGATTCCCGTCTGTGGCTTTGAGTCAATGTGAGTTCTACATCATGTGCCTTGGTTAGTTTGACAAATCTTGTCATCTACCTTCACCTGATTGGGATTCGGTTTGTTAATGCTGTTGGGTTACAGTATTAATGATTATCCAGAGTGGAATCACATTACATGATAGGGCATTTAATAGAAATTGTTACTTCAAAAGTAGTTTGCCTGTTGTGAGTGTGGCTTCCCCCCCTTTGTTTATTTAAGTTTGGGTCAACTTTCCTTTTTCACTTGTGAGAAACAAGTTCTTCAGGTTCCCAGTGTAATGCCTTTACCTATTATAGGCTCCTGAAAGTAGATAATTAAGTAGATAATATATGTTTGTGATGCTCTGGAATGTGATTGATTGGTGTCATGGTATAGGAATGGTATACCATTCTCCAATTTAGTACTCCCACTTAAACCCCCACGTACCACACCCCCTTCCCCCCCAACTGAAGGTGAAAATGGCAAAGATCACAGGTTGAGATAAGAACAACTTACTGGAAACAGCAATGAGATAAGAACATGAACAGTAACAGCAACAATATTAGTAAAAAAAGCGTACAAAATAAATGATTTACATGGAAAGCCCCCGACAATAAACAATATTGGACCACTCTGTCCACCACATTTTCTCGACCAGAATGAACCCCTTCTTGAAAGCAGGAGTCCCTTTCCTCTGCCTCTGGCGATGACATGAGGTGGTATAGAATAACCTCCCTGTCTTAGCCACCCCCCTTCCAGCTACGGCAAAAATTAACCCTGTCCTGGCCGGAACCAGGATATTATCCACCCCTTATTCTATACCATCTATGTCATGCCCAGATCCTTCACATTCCAACTATATATATGTATATAAGTATATGCAAGCACAGGTATCATTTCCGTAGTCAGTGGCAGTCCCTCCAAGATGTCTGTTGAGTTAATTTAGTCCATGACTGTGGGTTCTATCCATCCTAGATGTCTTCCAGGGCAGGAGGCCTGGTGTGCTGTCAGCACAGTCCATTGTACCATTCCATTTTCCCAGAGGCTGGTGCATGACAGAGAATATGATATACCCACACAATACTGTGCTCTCTGGCCCAGGTGTCTATGAGGCTATTTTTGAAATTAGTCTGTTGTCTGACTCGATTCTCTCTGGGGGTGCCATGATGCCATAGGACTTACTTTTCAAGGCCCAAGCTGGTGTTCCGGGCAGTGACATGAGGCACAGGGTACATCTCCAACCATCCAGTTGTTGTTTCCACCATTGTAAGCATGTAGCACTTGCCTTGGTGGGTTTGCAGGAGTGTGGCCTCCCCATATTTATATTTCAACCATCATTCACCATAGCACAGAGGTTTTACCCACTTGACCTGCTTGATTGCAACACGTTTCACAGTTATGGATAACCCGCGAGATATTGTCCATGGTTAAATCCACCCCTCAATCACAAGCCCATCTGTATGTTGAATCTCTTCCCTGATGACGTGAGGCCCCACTGAGACAGAAATAATTCACCCTGGTTTTAGCTAGCTCTCATAAACCAAGTGAAGAATTTTCTCCCTTCCCCCCTGGTTATCAAGATAAGCACTTCAGAATACAAAAGACCTAGCCTCATGGCTGATGGCCGGACATTAGTTTCCTAGGAAACAAGGCAGATAAGGACTTGCACTTTACTTTTTTCTCTTGTCTCCTGGGCAACAAAGTGGGAGGAGTTGGGGGGAGGCTACGGTGTGGCTGGGGCTGGGAGGGCAGGACAGGTCCTCGGAGGAGAAACTCCCGGCTGTCTCTTTTTGCCCTGAGCCATTGCCAGCTGCAGGGTTTTTTTTTGCCTGAGGTGGATTCTAATTAGTCAGAAATTGTGAGTTTTCTTCCATTGGGAGAACTTTCTGGTTTATTGCTGTTTTTTTTCCTTCCCCCCCCCATTCCCTCTCTCCTTTCCCAGTGTGAGAAAGGAAGGGGAACCGAGGTTTTTTTTGGTTTTTAGTTTTTTGGGGGTTTTTTTTGTGGTTTTTTTTTTTTTTTTCTTTTCCTCCCTCTGACATACCTGGAAAGTATTGTTTGTGGTTTTTTTCCCCCATCCCACGGGGCGGTGACTAGGGATCCCACAGCACCGCCTGGTGACGGGCACTGGACATTACAAGTTCTGCTCCTCCAGTGATCCAACAGCGCCACCTGGTGACTACAATAGGACACTACAAGTCCTGCACCTCCAGTGACCCAACAGCGCCACTGGGTGAATGGTACAGGACATTACAAATTTTGCATCTCCAGTGACTCTACGGCGCCCCCTGCTGACTGTGGTTGGAACTGCATCAAAGGGTGCAAAAATTGAATTGTTTAATTTTCCTTTTGCCGTTTTATCGGTTTTGTTCTTGAAGGGGATTATTGGTGGGTATAGAAGTATTGCTTGGTTGTTTTACTTGTTTTTTTCCGTGTTCCTATTAATACACACATACCTTTTAATAAAGGGCTGTTATTTTCCCTTTTCCATAATTTGTTTTCCTTCAATTGAAGCCTCTTAATTTTGGATTTATAATTGCTTAGAAAGAGAAGTCTGGGTCTTTTCCTCCTAATCCATCCTCAGCAAAAGACCTTTGTCTCATTTAAACTGGGACACACCCTTATGTTGTCAGTCCAGATCCACCTGGGACTCTCCCCTTTCTGTCTGGGAAGGGGACTGATAGAGCAGCTGGATGGGCACTATTTAGATTCGAATATTCCCTGAGCAAAATTAAAACTCAAAGTTATCTGTTGATACAAAAAAAATGATATTTTTATTTTATTAATTGTAAGAGATGCAAAGAGAGAGTTAAAAATAAGGTTGGAAAAAGCTAAGATTACTTTTAGAAGCATAGGAAAGTTACCACCAAACTATCTTTTAGCTGAGATGGTGGTAGTGGGGGAGCAGTTTCTACCTTTTTTTATTTCTTTCTCTACTACTTTTCGATGTTATCTCTTTAGCTGGGTGTGTGTGTGTGGAATGTCATCTTAGCAGCTTAGTTCTCTGGAATGCAGTCAGGATGTGTGTGGCTTTGCTGCTCACGTTTTAGCTGCGTCCCAGGCTGTGCAGTGTTCCGATCCTCGGTAAGCAGCACCTTTCAGTCCTCAGAAATGTGGTAAGGGTAGGAGGATAAGGTATAACTCACACGTGTGGCACGGTCAGTCTCAGTTCTTCTCCAGGCCAGCAGAGTTTCAGTCTCCGGTGGCAGGCAGGCAGCATGTGGTGGCAGAGAAAAGGCAAGGGGGAGGTGGGAAGAGAGATGCTCAGCTACTGTGACTGGTTCTCTCTTTCCCTTTCCTCTCCCTAGTTTTCCAAAATTTTTCCTCAACTTTTCTAGTGTTTAAAGGAGGTTGTACATGGTTTCTTTGGCATGTAGCCCTGTTCAGATGTTCGAAGATATATGATAACCATAAACAATAGCAGGATCTTTTGGCAGGAAAACTCCAGCAGGAAGCTCTGGTAAGGGCTTCTGGCAGGAGGGCTGACTGAGAAATTTTGGTAGGAAGTTTTGACATGTAGAAACAATAGTGAAATAGTTTTTTTAGCATTTCTATATTATATGGTTGTTACAGGGGCACAGGTTGGTAGGGAGGAAAAAAGATGATCTTCATATTGCCAGAGTCAGGTAGTCACCTGAAGCACTGTTTGTTCTCCTTCTTTCATTGACATCAGTGCTGCCAATGAGTTGGTGTATGACGATGGCACGCTCCATACAAACTTCTGCCACATGTATTGTGTACACTGGATCTCATCTGGATCTACAGGGGACTGCTTGTTATTTGAATCCCTATAGATTACCTCCAGCACAACTAATTCTCTCAGGTACTGGATACCTTTCTCCATGGCGTTTCACCTGCTTGGGTACACTACTAGATCATTCTTGAGAGAATTCCTTTCCCTCAGGCTTGACAAGAGTCACCTCCAAAGGCTGACAGTTTCTGTTCTCTTCTTAATCCCCTTGGCAAAACCCGCATCCTGGGACAGGGATTCTAGTTGCTTGGCTTCACTTCCATCTAGTTTCATATAGGGGGCTTCAATATCCCAGCATTGGAGCATCCAGGTCACCAGGGGCTCACCTGACTGGTGGCAATGATGTGAGGTGTTATAGAATAAGCTCTGTCCCCTCCTGGCTGCTGCAAAAATTAACCCTGCCCTGGCCGGGACCAGGACATTGTGAAATGCATTGGTGACCACTTGAATTTCAGAATTCATGTGCTAGACCAATATGCTGTTACAGATCCCTGCTGTTTGCAGGACTCTAGCAGTTTATATTTGCTCATTGTCCTTCCTCTAATGCTATACATATGATAAAAAGGAAGTCTGCTTTTTTTGCTGTTTTTACTTCCACAGCATATATACAGTTTAATCGAGGCAAATAGGAAATAGGAGGAAAAATGGTGAAAAAGGTGGTTACTGCAACTCATACAGGAAGTCAGTTGCATAACTGTGAAATAAACCTAGACACAGTTCAGTGCATTTTATTCTAAGAAATGGAAACCTGGAAAGAATGTTTTTAAGGGCTTATGTTCAATTTAATAGAATAATATATCTAAGGAGCTGTGATATTTAATAAAAATCTGTCATGGTTTAACCCCAACCAGCAACCAAGCACCATGCAGCCAAACAAGGAATTAATTCACTGCTTCCCATGGGCAGGCAGGTGTTCAGCCATCTCCAGGAGAGCAGGGCCCCATCACGTGTAACAGTTACTTGAGAAGACAAACGCCATCACTCCAAATTTCCCTCCCCCTTCCTCCTTTTTCCCCCCACTTTACAGTTGTAGCATGATGCCATATGGTCCGGAAAATCTCTTGGTCAGTTGGGGTCAGGTGTCCCTGGCTATGTCTCCTCCCAACCTCCCATGCACCCCCAGCCCCCTTGCCAGCGTGGCAGTACAAAAAGCAGAAAAGGCCTTGGCTCTGTGTAAGACCTGCTCAACTACAACTAAAACATCTCTTTATTATCATCACTGTGTTCAGTACAAATCCAAAACAGAGCCCCATACCAGCCACTAGGAAGAAAATTAGCTCTACCCCAGCCAAAACCAGCACAAAAGCATATGAACTTTTTTATGAAGATTGAACTGCAGTAGCTACCCTGCTATAAATCAATGCAGCCCTTGGAATATGAATGTGTTGTTACAGAGATACAAAGGTGTCTTAGATGAGTGAAATTATTCTAGGTCTATCAGCTGCTGCATGAAAAAAGAATTAGTCAGAAATGACTCAATGCCAGAATTGCAGGTAACTGAACTTCAGGAAACATCTATTTACTTAGCCAAAATATAGGTTCTTTTGAGTTTTATTTAAACTGTACTTTAGAAGCCTATTTAAAGCTTTTTAGCAGTGGCAACTGTTTTGCATAGAATTTAACTAAGCATTCAAAATTTAACGTGAGCATTCAGCTGAAATCTAGACAGTGGTGTAAACCCTAACTTTTAGCATTTTAGCATTTTCATATGGAACTCTTCTCATTTAAGGTAGACTTACTGACTGAATTAATTATGTGTACTTTGTATTATTGCCCCTCACCTTACTGTAGTTGAAGTAAGGCATGTAGTCTTATCTTTATTAGTGAAATCCTTATGCTATCTAAAGACACCCCAATTGTTTAAAAATAAATTTTAGAGTTAATTTAGCATGATCTGCATAAGAAGAAAAATTAAGCAAACACAAAGCATATTTGTTTATATATATTTTGTGAAATAACAACTTTTATGACTTAAACATCTGTGGATGGGTTTAGTTGATTGGAGAGTTATGTATGATTTCTGGTCAGACTTAATGCTAGTAAGATGTGTTTTGCCCCCTGTTAAATTATGTCAAAGTGCAAGATGCATAAATTAAGGAAGCTGAAAACTGAAACTAATGTTTTATCAGGAAGGAATATTCTATTTTTAAAATTGTTTATGTGATAATGTGTTCTTTTTTCATAAAGTGTATTCAGAAGGTGCATGCAAAATACTAAGAATTTCTTACATTAATTGTTTGATTGTTTTTATTATAAAATTTTTGGTTCTCAAATTCACATATTTTGAATTTATGTGAATAAATAGGTTTTTTATATTTTTTTTTTTACAAATTTGATAAAACCTAAATATGTAGTGTAATGTGTAGTGTGCCTGTTGTCTCTCTTCCCTTTGATTCCCCCTCCCTTGTTTTTCTCTTTGGAGAAGAAAAAAAAGCCCTCATAATTCATTTAAGCCACTGTGTGAAATTATGATATTTCAAAGTAATTTCATACCATGCTACATGTTGGTAAACTTCAAGTATTTGGATGGGGGTTTCTTGCAACATCTGGTACAGTCTTTTAACCACAGTTCCAATAAAGTGCCCCAGTGAACTGGTGGAAGCAGGCCTGGGGCAGTTGGTGGCTTACTTCTGTTTCTGTATTTACTGTGTTTTAAAAAAGAAAAAGGAAAAAAAAAGGGGAGTGGAACCAAAATTGGGCCTATCTCATGTGAATATCTAATTTGATTTCTGTGCATATGGAATGGACTAAAACTTAGATTTGGGAGTAAAACTCCGTCTTCCCTGTTTGTTTAAAACTACTACTAACAAAGATGGTTATAACAGAGGCAAAAATTTATTTCAGAAAACACTAAATTAGTAGGTTTTGTAAGATGCAAGCTTGTTAAGAATACAGGTATTTTTTTTGTTCTAGGAGAGCCACTCTTGCATTGAGCATTGAATGCTCAACTGGTTTTAAGTTGTTCATCCATTTATATTGTCATTACTTATTTGCCTACTGACTGCTCTGGATTAAGCTCTTGATCTAGTTGTTTTACTGGTGTCTAAAATAAGCTGCAGTGTGCAGTGTCACATGTCCAAGTCTGATACTGCTGGGAAAAGTGAATGCTGTAATATGTAAAGTATCTAAAAGATATCTTTATATGTGTTTTGACAGATTGGCAAAATGAGGTATGTCAGTGTTCGTGACTTTAAGGGAAAAGTCTTAATTGATATTAGAGAATATTGGTTGGATCAAGAAGGTGAAATGAAGCCTGGCAGAAAAGGTATTGTTCAGCTTCATGTTATTTGTATTAAAACATTGTCTGCAGTTTGCTGGAGAACTTTGTGTATCAGATTTCTATACTTTGTTACTACGTGGTATTTTTAAAGTAATGTTTTAACTTTTTAATGATTTATATTTTACCAAATGATTAGGTTTATCTGTAGATAATAAACAAAAGAGAAGTGGTTTCATTGGCCTGAGTCAGTTTTCCTAAATGGTTCCCCCATAATTTATGGAAAACAAGGCATCAAATACAAATAAATTTGGTATGGGAGTTATATACATAGCCATACATTTCCCGTTGATTAACTTAACTCCACTTTTTGCTTTTATTACAATTGGATTTCCTTGTTGGTTTTTGAGTGCTAGAGAGTGGTAATAGTCTCTCCAAAATGTTACTTATAGTTTGTTATTCGCAGTGCTTTAAGAAACAGGAGGGGAAAAAACCCCAGAATTATGGTACTTTAAAAGTGCATAGAAGTTCAGTCCACAGAGGTATTGCTTTTAGGAGCCAACAGGAATACAGTTAACTTCCTTAATTTCTTTTGTACTGCCTTCTATCAAGTCCAGGGCTGTATTTCTGCATTTAGCCCAACACTTGTGAATGAATTTGTTATACTGCACTCGTCTTTGTAAGGAGATAAGCTAAGGTCTAAATTTAAACAGAAGTGTTCCAATGGGTTCTTTCTTTGTAACTGAAGTGGTTGTTGTTATATTACAGTTGTTACACTTGAGGTAGGTTAAGCATTAATAGTCATGACATACACTTTGTGTATGAAACCAACCTTGACAGTAATTATGCAAGATTTTGCACTACAATTTTTTTTTTGTCCTAAGTATTTATTTTTAATGCATTTCAGGTATTTCTTTAAATCCAGAACAGTGGAACCAGCTGAAGGAACAGATTTCGGATATTGATGATGCAGTAAGAAAACTGTAAATACAGAGCTATACAGAAACCTTTTATCATTTTAGTTGTTTTGTCGTATTTCATTGGCATTTGTTTTCTAAAATATTGTTTTCCAAGCTATTGTATATTTGGATTTCAAAATGATTTATAAGATGAATACTTTATGTGCATTAAAAGTTTATTCTGAGTGAGGCTATTTGTGTATACTTTACTAAAAGGAAATGTGTTGCTTTCACCTCATGGTATAAAATAAACAAATCAAATAGTATGTAAATAGTATGTAAAGCATAACCTTTTGGTTAAAGGTACTGGTAAGGTTGCCTAATAGCTTTAATTTTAGTTTTACTTTAGTTAACTGTTAATGTGATTTTTTTTTTCTGAGATTTCTTAAAATGTCTCAATTTTAATTTTTTTTTATTTTATTTCATACGCTTGCCCTGACAGCTTTCAGCTTTAAGACTTGATACAAACAGTGAATACCTGGTAAACCACATTTTTGTAGGTAATTTTAAAACTCTATTTGCTAATTTACTGTATTTATTCAGGTGCAAGCGGTCCTGAGCATATAGACATTTTTTGCATTACTTGTATGAAGTGTTATGCTATACAATAACACTTGAAATCAAGCCACACACTATTTCTTCCCATTTTTCTATAGCTTGCTTGACTTAGAAAATACAATTAGGCTTTATTCTTAGACCCTAGATTTTGAATGTGATGCATAAACTTTTAGAGTAATAGACATACTTCAAAGTAAGATAGTTTTTAAAAGCTCCAATTGTGGTTATTGTTTAGGTACCCTTTCCGAACTTTGCAATTAATTAATATTCTTGAATACATACTGACTATTTAGTCTATAGAAAAGAACAGTTAAGCTGTCTTTGTAGGGTTTTTGTTCATTTGGTAGTATTGTGTAAAGAATGATGCTTAAACTAGGCTATAACACAGATTAAACAGTCAAAGGGAGTTAAAATTACTTCAGCCGAGACATCTGGCTGTCATGTTCCTACCCTGTCCATGCTACCCACCCAAACCATTTAACTTGACTTGCCTTGTGTGGCTTACATGTGCACAACTGTTTTATATTTTGTACAGAAGGTACTCAGTGCTTACAATGAAACACTGGTGCATAGTGGATCATGACTCTAGTGCACTTTGCTTGTCTACCAGGGATGGGGCATCTACCACCTTTCTGGGCAACCTGTTCTAGTGTCTTACCACCCTAATCATAAAAAAACTCTTCCTTATAGCTCACCTGAATGTACCCTCTTTTAGTTTAAAACCATTACCCCTTGTCCTATTGTAACATGCCCTCCTAAAAAGTTTGTCCCCATCTTTCTTATAGGCTTCCTTTACTGAAAGGCTGCAATAATGTCTCCCTGGAGCCTTCTCTTCTCCAGGCTGAACAACCCCAACTCTCAGCCTTTCCTCATAAGAGAGGTGTTCCATCCCTCTAATCATCTTTGTGGCCCTCCTTTAGACCTGTATATTTGGCTTTGAAACATCTTCATGAAAATTGACATTTCAAGACTATGTAGTGAATATACAACTTATTGGTTCAACTGTAATTTTCCAATTTGATGTTAAATTTAATGTATTTAAAAACCATTGTGTATACATAAATGGGATTGACTATTTGTTTATTTTGGCATGTTTTAATATAATTGTTTATATTGCAAACATGCATGGAAGTCCTATTCTCCTAAGTGCCATACACAGACTGTTCCTGTGCTGCAGAGTTTATAATTCAGTACAAATGGGTATTGAAGGGTGAGGAAAGGTGAAATCAAATATATATTATTTAATTTAACCATTATGTCAGATACCTCCACCCACTTTTTAACTTATCCATTGCTGACATATTTCAAATATTTCAAATAAAGTTAAACTATGTTTTTGTATAGCTCAGGAAATCTGAGTTTTTAAAAACTGCTTGAGGGTGAATAAAAAGGATGAAGAGATGTTTTGTGGTAGTAACCGTGTTTTTTGGGCACAACATTCTTTTGTGTGTGACTCTTAATGGCATGTCGGAGTATTTGGACCAAATAGAATAAATATGAAATAACCACTAAAATTTTCAGATGAGTGAATGAAAGAAATTGCTTCCGATCACTGTCAACAGATTCTAGATGTAGTTTTTGTGATATGTATGTATGCTTTTTATTTCCCTTTAAAACTGAAATTTTGCAACCAGATCTCACCCATTTTTACCTCAAAACTTTCATGTGGCTACTTTAAAGTGCATGATTATCATAATACAGGGAACGTTGTCCTCACTTAGACTACTGTAGTAGTAGGTCATTGGATGACAGTTGTGTACGACGTAATTGTGTTCAGGAAGGTGGAGAATTAAATTCAAGACAGAGTCACAGAGTATTCTGAGTTGGAAGGGATCCACAAGGATCATTGGGTCCAACTCTTAAGTGGCCTCTACGGGGATCAAACACATGACCTTGGGGTTATTATTAGCACCATGCTCTAACCAACTGAGCTAATCTCAGTTTAATTTTGGGGGAGTAAGTGAAAAAATTTTCATAATAATGATTGGTTCTCTTGTGGAAACCAATGGTAGAGATGTTCAAAGAAATTAGTATTTGTTAATCAAGAACTATTAGTTCCTCTTATAGATAATACCCTTGCTGAATTTGTGATTATAATTACTTGAGAAAACTTGGCACAGTTTGATTTTACTTAGCTTGTGTGCTTAAAAATAGTTTTCCATCTGCCAGTTATATTTCTACCTCTAATAATAATAAAATATTATATATTTTACCTAAGCATCTTAATGTCTGCATGATTCTCCTACAAAAAAAGGTAACTAATAAATTAGTCAGTTTCACAAATGAACTCAAAATGGGATTTGTTTAATTGCGAGGGAATTCATTGCACTTCAGATGACTGACATGGTGGTTACTTGATAAAAATTTGACACATTCAGTGTTACTTTGAAATAAATAATAATAATAATAATGGCCAGTCTTCGCGAGCGAAGATCCAGGGAAGGTCTTTACACCTTCCAGCCTGCGCATTGGATTTTTTAGGTGAGACACAGTGTGCGTGGAACTGAGCCCACCCTTTAATCCTAAGGTTCATCTGCCAGGGCCAAGCGAGCTTGGACGGTGGCAGCAAGGTCCTCAGGACGTAGATGGATTGCCTTTACAGGGCTAACGAGCTCCATCTGCCCGGGGAGTGTCCCTGACCGGGAATCAAACCCGGGCCTCGGCGGTGACAGCGCCGCGCCCTTACCACTAGATCACCAGGGGCTCCTTTGAAATAAATAGTTGGTAGTGATTTGTCATGTAATTGTTTATGGCTGTAGTCTTTCTAATTTGAGAAGAATATTTAGATTTTTTTTTTTTAATTAAGATTTTTTTTTTTTAGACAAAATGGTAGATAGGGTAGAAATGTCCATGGAAGGAAATTATGCATATGTGAGAAGACTGTGCAATATGAGATAAAAACACTGCTCCCTTTCCCATTGAAGTAGCAAAAGAAAAATGCATTTGATTTTTGATATCTATGCTGGACATATTAGCAATGTGTTTTATAAATTAAATCTGATATGGAGCTTAGGAGGAATAATCGATCAGAGCTGCCAAAGTACCATATGTGTGCTAAATCAAACTGTCATGTACAAAGTTGCTCTTACGTATAGGTGTTCATATTGAAGTTAAACAAATGCAGTACTAAGTTTGATATTTCTGTTAAAGGAAATGTTCCAGTTATGTACTAGTTATGTGATCTTTTAGCAAGAAATTGATTGTAATTCTGAGAACTCAAATGTCATTTTGTTAACCATGCGGTATGTTTCATGTTTTGTTTTGGTGGTATCTACTGCAGAGAGGCCACTGGAAATATGCACCCTCCAACTCATAATTATCTTAATGTTCAAATAAAAAATCGTTAAATGTCATATGTGTAATAATAGTTTGAACACTTGGAAATAAATGAAGACTTGTGTTGACATAGTGTTATTTTTAACAGAAATTTAGCTGCACTGCAACTTATTTTTTTCTTAATAGCTGTTTTCATAACAAATTTTTTTCTTGCAACTGTTGTAGTTTGGAAATTTGAAAACTTCATCATCTAATAGTTGGTCCATGTTTGTGGGTGGGTGGTTGCTTGTGTCAGCCCAGAGGGACACGAGGTTTTCATTATGATAGGAGTACAAATGTCATGTGAAGATGGAAGCAGCAGATATAAACACACTTCCCTGCAGAGGGACCTGGACAGACTGGAGAGTTGGGTTGATTCCAACAGGATGAGGTTCAACAAGGCCAAGTGCTGGGTCCTGCACTTTGGCCACAACAACCCCCTACAGTGCTACAGGCTGGGAACAGAGTGGCTGGAGAGCAGCCAGGCAGAAAGGGAGTTTGGATTGACAGGAAGCTGAAGATGAACCAGCAATGTGCCCAGGTGGCCAAGAAGGCCAATGGCATCCTGACCTGTATCAGGAACGGTGTGGCCAGCAGGAGCAGGGCAGTGATCCTTCCCCTGTACTCAGTGCTGGTGAGGCCACACCTGGAGTAGTGTCCAGTTCTGGGCCCTTCAGTTCAGGAAGGATATTGAGGTGCTGGAGCAGGTCCAGAGAAGAGCAACAAGACTGGTGAAGGGACTTGAACACAAGTCCTATGAGGAGAGGCTGAGGGAGCTGGGGTTGTTTAGCCTGGAGAAGAGGAGGTTCAGGGGAGACCTCATCACTCTACAACTACCTGAAAGGAGGTTGTAGCCAAGTGGGGGTTGGTCTCTTTTCCCAGGCAGCTATCAGTAAGACAAGAGGGCATGGTCTCAAGCTCTGCCAGGGGAGGTTTAGGTTAGATATTTGGGAGAAATTCTTTACAGAGAAGGTAATCAGGCATTGGAATGGCCTGCCCAGGGAGGTGGTGGGTTCTTCATGCCTGGAGGTATTTAAGAAGAGACTGAATGTGGCATTAGTGCCATAGTCTAGTAACTGTGGTGGTAGTGGATCAAGGGTTGGACTTGATGATCTCAGAGGTCCTTTCCAACCCATCTGATTCTGTGATTCTGTTTTATCATTCAAACACCAAACAGAAGGAAGTGCCTGATAAATTGCTCTTGTTAAGAAAATGACTGATTAGCTTTTGAGTGGAGTTTCTTTTTGGCCTGACAATAAATATAACCATAGATTATATAGATTGCTGGATGAGAAGCTGTTTTCTATCATTGGTCATAGTTATATAAGTGTAGGCTTCTTTAGGAAGGATATTTGTTTTTCACATGCTTGCTGTGACTGATCTGTAGGGAGTGGATTAACTGATTGTAACCTTAAATGAAACAGATTTTTCTTCAAGTAATTGAGCACAGAATCAGAAATGACCTTGACTCAAATGGAAGAAATGCAGTTTGGGGTTGATGGAGAGTCATCATGTCCTACCTATTTTCCATTTACTGCCATTCACTTATTGGTAGGATTCATCTTTGACTAGCTCTGGTGACTACATATGGAAGAGCAATCTGATAGGCAATGTTTTTCATGTTGTAAATCAAGCTTATTTTCCCCTGCTCTCAACTTCACATTGTTATGTGAAAATGTGAAGACCACTAAAGAAGTGAAATGTTTCTTGGCTCACTGATGATTTATCATGGAAGCTTAAACTGTGCTGTCTTGTGAGCAGAGGAACATTAGTCATGGGGATAACTTAAAAGCTGAGAACTTGGTGACACAGCTGTTCCCCTGGTACAGGAAGGACATTGATCAGTTGAAGTGAGTCCAGAGGAGGGCCATGAAGATGATTAGAGGAATGGAACACCTCTCCATTGAGGAAAGTCTAAGAGTTGGGGTTGTTCAGCCTGAAGAAGAGAGGGATCTGGGAGACATTATTGCAGCCTTTCAGTACCTGAAGTGAACCTATGAGAGCTGGAGAGGAACCGTTTACAACGGCATGTAGTGATAGGACAAGGGGGAATGGCTTTGAACTGAAAGAGGACAGGTTTAGATATTAGGAATAAATTCTTTTCTGTGAGGTGTGGTGGAGCCCAGCTGGTTCTGGGCTCTCTGTAAACTGAGATACTGAAGATGGAACTTCTTACACCTGGCAGAGGGTTAACCACGGACAGTGGGGACTGTAACACAGAGTGGGTTTCCTGTGAGGAATGTCAGCCTATTGTGTTAGGACATGTGGCTGTATGTCCAATCATAAGTTGTTATGATAGTGGTAAACCAATGCTGTGTGTACATGTGTCACCCAGAACTGTATAAAGGTAGCTGTACTGTTGCAATAAAAAAGCTGGTATCCTGAAACCCATGTTGTCTCCTGCCTCGACCACAACATATGGTGAACTCCCAACGTGATTGCGAAGGAAGAAGAGAACTCCACAAGACGACAAGAAGCGAACGAAGAATCCCTCGGGTGGGACCTCGAGAAACTGCTACCTGGAGGGACCAGACGACCGCTGCCCCCCCCCCCGATTCGTTTTCACCGCTTCTCAGCCCGAGAGATCGTATGCCGCTGAGCTGCCTATCGCTACTACTGAGATTCTTTCGCTGCTGCTGAGACTTTTTTGCCGCTACGTAAGTCACTGAACACTCTCTTATCAACCCTCCTGCTGCGCAGCTCCACTCTACCTCGGAGCGTTCGTCATCTCGCTCCGCTCCCAGCCTTCCTGCAGGGCTGCCCTGCTCTCCCCCCTGGAGTGTTTGTTATCTCGCTCCGCGTTTCAGCTGCAGCCCTACAGAAACTGCGTGGCTGTGTACGCAATCAGCGTGCTACTGTACGTAAACTGTGCAGCCCTCGCTCCTGACATCTCGGCTCAGCGCAGCGCCCCAGCCCGCTCCGAGCCCGGTTCGCATCCCTCTGCTATCACCAGACGTCCCTGACTGTGTGTGGAGCAGCTGAGACCACACCCCAAACGTGCCCTGACTCAACAGTGCTGTTTGTCCCGAGTGGCCCCTGCTTCATTACTCCCGCAGCCTTCGGGCAGGCAAACTGCTGCTTGCCCCCCTCCTCCGCTCGGCTTGGCATGTTGCGAATTCTTCATATCCTGGCAACCGGCGTTTATCAGCTCTCGGCTGCTGGAAGGCAGCATTCCAGCTACTGTTCGGCTTCACTTTTTTGTTACTTTGCTTGCAACTTACATTAATACCTCCTGAAGCAATCTAGAAAGTTTTCACGTCCTGAACAAGGACGGAGAGAGACAGCTCCGAGAGAACTGTTGGAGGCGGGAACTCCAGTGTAGATTTTAAAAGTGACAAGAAAGTCGCAGGGGGCCAGCCCAGATATTTTGGAGACACCTGTCTAGAACAGGTGAACCACCGGAGTATAATAGGTTCCATGTTATCTAGTGAGGATGACTCTGTCGTCCAGAGTGGCAGTTACTGCTAAAGAGAAACATGGAATCAAGCTAGATGCCCTGCTCCTGCAAAAATGCTAATTTGGAGCAGAGATCACGGGTACTAGGACTTCTAAAGTTGCTTTCAGGGGAGTCATGGAATTATTAACTTCCTGACACCTGCTTTTTGAAGCACTGAAAGACTTTAAAAAGTCGAAAACTACCACTTATAATAAAAAAAAAAATAGAAAAAATAAAAAAAGAAAAAAATTAGAAAAAATAAAAAAAATGGAAAAAAAAAAGGGGGGGGGAGGATAGTCTGTTCAACTAGCTTTTGAGGAGCAATATTCTTATCCTCCAACAGTCTGCTTTCTACCTGCCTGTGGCACACACACAAGCTACATGGACAACTCATTTATGGACATTCAACACTGAGAAGAAGGAATACCATTCTTGTGGACTGATGAAAGAAGAACTGGTTGATTGCCTATGTGTGCGGTTGTATTGTGTTATTGATATTGCCACGTCGCTAGTGCAAGGGCCCTGTATTAGCTGATGCTGGCATTTTCTATAATACAAAAGAGGGGGAATTGTGGTGGAGTCCAGCTGGTTCTGGGCTCTCAGTAAGCTGAGATACTGCAGATGGAACTTCTTACACCTGGCAGAGGGTTAACCACGGACAGTGGGGACTGTAACACAGAGTGGGTTTCCTGTTAGGAATGTCAGCCTATTGTGTTAGGACATGTGGCTGCATGTCCAATCATAAGTTGTTATGATAGTGGTAAACCAATGCTGTGTGTACATGTGTCACCCAGAACTGTATAAAGGTAGCTGTACTGTTGCAATAAAAAAGCTGGTATCCTGAAACCCATGTTGTCTCCTGCCTCGACCGCGACAGTGAGGGTGGTGAGGCACTGAAACAGGTCTCCTCAGTGGGCTGCAAGTGGATATCTGCTCCCCCGTGAATCTCCATGGGCTGCAGGGGGGACAACCTGCCTCACTGTGGTCTTCACCACAGCCTAAAGGGGAATCTCAACTCCAGCACCTGAAGCACCTCCTCCCCCACTCCTTCACTGACCTTGGTGTCTGCAAAATTGTTTAACATATTCCCACTTTTCTTCTCTGGCTGCAATTGCTTCTGCACAATAACTTTTTTTTCTCCTTCCTAAATATGTTTTCACAGATGTGTTACTACCATCACTGATTGGCTCAGCCTTGGCCAGCAGCAGGTCCATCTTGGAGCTGCCTGGCATTGGCTCTGTCAGACACAGGGGAAGCTTCTAGCAGCTTCTCACAGAAGCCACAACTGTATCCCCCCCACCAGAACCTTGCTGCACAAACCAAATACAATTCTTAAGGTGTGAAACAGCTCTTTACATAGCTATTTTCTATGCAACACAAGAGGGTAATGTAAAAATCTTATTATTTCTTTACTTCAGCAATTTTCACCTCATTAACTTCTGCCCATGTGAACTGATATCCCACAGTAGTCTACTAGGCATTGCCATCCAAGAAGGTATAAAGTATTTTTCTTATTTAATCTTATCAAATACGTCTAGATTATCAAGAACATAGTCTGCATTGCACCAACCTTTGCAGTTTTACAGCAAACTCTATTCATCTTTAGGTGTATGGAGAACCCACCTCCTTCCAAAGGACAATAATGCTTTTAAAAACTTGACCCTCATCAACCCAACCTCAGTTCCTACCTCATTCGTCATCCCATCCACGACAAGCACATAGATTCTGTAAAAGCAAGAAGTACATTGAAAACCAAATTAAACCCCAGAGCTGGGCACTCTACTCCAGGTGGGGTCTCACGAAAGCAGAGTAGAGGGGCAGAATCACTTCCCTTGACCTACTGTCCACACTTCTTTTGATGCAGCCCAGAATACGATTGGCTTTCTGGGCTGTGAGTAGACATGGCTGGCTTATGCCACAAGTACCTCCAAGTACTTCTCAGCAGGTCTGCTCTCAATCTGTTCATCCCCCAGCCTGTATTGATAGTGGGGGTTGACCTGACCCAGGTGCAGCACCTTGCACTTGGTCTTGTTGAACCTCGTGAGTTTCCCATTGGTCCACTTCTTGAGCTTGTCCAGGTCCCTCTGGATGGCATCCTGTCCTTAAGGTGTGTCAACTGCACCCCTCAGCTTGGTGTCATCTGTAAACTTACTGAGGGTGCACTTGAACCTGTTTGATTTTCTCAGAAACTTGTCATTGCTCAGGACCCCATTTGAAATCATTCTTCTTGTGGATCACTTGATAAAGAGGGCTGACAATGAGAGTGAAATTTGGAGTGTGCATTCTTCAAAATCCTGCAATGCCTAAGAAAGCTTATTTTTCTTACTAGTTGGTGGAGACGTTATATTATTGATCATATGCATTGGGATCTGATGACATCCACCATTTTATTCCCAAAAACTAAACTTCCTGTGCAGGTCTTTTGAGTTTACTTTGTTTTATGACAAAACCATCTTTCAGGAGGATTTGTGCTATTTTCTTCCCTTTCTCAAAACCTTCTTCTGCTCTATTACTCCATACGATGATATCATCAATGTATTGCAGGTGTTCTAGAGCCTCACCGTTTTGCAGTGCAGTCTGGATCAGTCCATGGCAGATGGTAGGGTTGTGTTTCTGCCCCCGAGGCAGTTTATTCCATGTATACTTGATGCCCCTCCAGGTGAAAGCAAATTGTGGTCTGCACTCTGTTGCCAGAGGGATTGAGAAAATCGCATTTGCAATGTCAATTGTGGCACCGTTTGGTTGCCTTTGACTCCAGTTCCTATTAAAGTTCCAATATGTCTGGTACAGCCAGCACTCAGTGGCATTGTGACTTCATTCAGGCCATGATAACCTACTGTTAGTCTCCATTCTCCATTAGACTTTCACACTGGCAATATGGGGCTGTCTTGGTTTAACAAGACAAAATGTCCTGGAGTAGAAAGAAGATTCCTCCCTCCAAATTACTATAACTTTGAAATTAAGAGGCTTCAGGCAAAAAATGTAGAAAGGGAATAACAGCTCTTTACTAAAATATATATAGAACATCATCATCATGGCTAGGCTTCACAAACGAAGATTTGAGAAGGACTCTGCCCACGTTTGCTGCAAATGTGCTTATGGCTAAAAAAGCCAATGCAAGATAGACAAGTCCGGTTGCAAAAGGCACAGCAGAAAGTCTCCTTAGGCGGTATTGGCAAGACACAGTTCTTTCTGTGTTGTCTTTTCTCCTCAAGAATGATTCTACATGTGTTCTCAAAAAAAGCAGCAGCATTATAGAGTGCCTCCATGTCTCCTGATTGGAGGTCAGAGTAGACCAATGATGATAATCAAAATGGCCGAGATATTGTTTCAGGGAATCCTTGTATCTCCTCTTTGGGGTTGTCTCAGTTTAAATGAGACACAGGTGTTTTGCTGAGGATGAGTTATGAGGAAGACCCAAACTCCTCCCTCTAAGCAATCGTAAATCCAAAATTAAGAGGTTCCAATTGAGGGAAAAAATTGTGGAAAAAAAGGAAAAATAACAGCCCTTTATTAAAAGATATATATGTGTATTGGTAGAAAGAAAACAAGTAAAACAACCAAACAAATAATCCCCTTCAAAACAAACCAATAAACAAACAAAGAAAAAAAAGGTAAACAGTTTGCCCCCTTTGGTGCAATTCTAACCACAGGCAACAGGGGGCGCTGTTGGATCACCAGAGATGCACAGCTTGTAGTGTCCTGTGTCAGTCACCAGGGAGCGCTGTTGGATCACTGGAAATGTAGGGCCTGCAGTTCTTTATGTTGATCAGCAGGGGAGCGCTGTGGAATCACTGGTCATTGCCACATGAAATGACACCCTCCAGGATGTGTTGGAGAAACCAAAAATGGGTTTCCCCCCCCCCACTGGGAAAGGGGAGAGAGAGGAGGGAGAGAAACAACAAAAAAAAATAAAAAAAGTCCTCCCCAATGGGAAAAAACTCACTCTGTTCGGCTGGTTGAATCGTGCAGTATAGTTTTCCTTCTCCCTTTGATGTTCACAAGAACCACTGCTAAGAAAGAAACGGGAATGGGAAAGGGGAAAAAAACATCCTGAAACAGTTCCTCTCTGATGAAAATCCAAACATAATCCACAGCTGGCAGCCAGGCTGAGAACAAAACCCCACTGAGCTCCTACTCTGACCTTGTTCCAGCTTCAGTAGCCAGCCAGAACTCCTCCCCACTGTTTCCCAGGAGATTCTGAGGACCATTAACTAAGAGGCAGTTTCTTTTGTGTTACTTAACTACTCACTTAACATCCCTAAGAACCAGCAAAACCATGAGAGGGGTTCCTCTCTTGTGGTAGCCAGTGGCAAGTTCGCCATAGAGCACAATCTTAGGGAGGCAGTAGTCCTTCATCCTGGAGATGTGCCCTGCCCAATGCAGCTGTGTTCTCAGCAACATGGCCTCAATACTTGTAACTGCTGCCTGTTCAAGAACAGATGCATTAGTCACACAGTCAGTCCAGTGGATGTTTAGGATTGTACAGAGGCAGCGTTGATGGAAGCGTTCTGTGGGAGAAATATGATGAATGTGTGAGCAATTTATATTGTGTGAGGTACTTTTATAGACTTTTATAAACTTTCATATAGTTTTATGAGTACTATAAGTTATAGGTGTCAAGATGGCCGCGGGTGTCTTTTCAAGAACAAAAGGAAATTGGTGCCAAGAAGAAGGTGGAGTTCCATAAAGTAAATAATGGCCTTGTTACCTGTTAATAACCAATTATAAAGGTATTTGTAATGCATGTTTACATCTGGACAGTGACCTGTAACCAATTATGTGCTTCTTGTCATGAGACCTTGTATAGAGATACTATAAAAACCCTGAGCTATCCTAATAAAGTGGACATATTTTAGATCTCATAGGTCGTGTATGTATGTCTCAGAGCCTCCCTGCCAACAAGTGGCGTCCGAAAGACAGGGACACTGGGACCGCTGCCTCCTGAAGTTTAGCCAGGAAGGTCTTAAAAGCGAAATTCGCTGCCCCTCTGAAGTTTAGCCAGAGACGGTGTTAAAAGCGGCAGTGTGAAATCGGGACTTCGGGTTCGCTGTTCAGTCAGGACGTGGAAGCGAACTGGACGAAGGAGGGAGAAGCTGGCTGGAATTCCGGTGACGTTACCCCAGCGTCTGGAATTGAAAAATCTGCGCGGTAAGCAGTTTGTGGGAATCTCGCCCTGATCAGGCAAGTAGCCAGAAAAGGAGAAGCAAGATGGGGACTGTCCTCTCAAAAGAGGAGGAGGCGGTGGAAAAGCTTCTTCAAAGTATCCTTTATAAAAAGGACTTTTATTATGAATGTGCCACCCTTAGAGGGTTGTTGGAATGGTCCAGGGCAAAGGACCTTATCCCCAGTGTTTCTGCTGGACCTTATCCCCAGTGTCTACCTGGGACGCTGTGGGTCGGAAACTCTGGGATGAGACCTCAAGAGGGTCTAAAGAAGTTAAAAAGTTTCCAGGCGTCTGGCGCTTATTGGTAGACGCGCTGGAAGAAGCGGGAGCAGAGCGGTGAGTGTCTCTGTCCGCGCGCGCAGCTTTAGATGGTAAGAGCGGGGTGGAAGTGAAAGTTTCCGAGAGAAAAACTTCTGCAGATCAGCTGGTATTCGGCACTACGACCGCGCCCGTGCCAATGGCGGCGAGAAAGCAGCTTGGCTTAGCTCCAATTGCGGTGGGGGGGGGCAGAAACCACGGAGAGCAAAGGCGGCTCGGAGCCAAGGACTCCAACGGTCACTGCGCCTGCGCAGCCCGCAGCTCTCCCCCTCCCCGCAGTCCCTGCGTTGCCGATGGCAACAGCATCTGACAGCGCGCCTGCGTCTGCAGCCGAGCCTGCGCAGTCAGTCATCGCAGCGGGACCTACTACGCCTGCGCTCTCAGCACCACCTGCGGTAATCATCGCGCATGCATCAAGCACAGAGCCAGCCGTTACGTCATCGACAGCGGCAACTACGAGTGAAGCGCCTGTGACTAACTTCGCGGATGCGCTGACAGTCGCATCTTCGCCGAAATGTCATCTCTCTCAAACCGGGAAGAACGTGAATCAACTCATTTTCGGAACACCGGGACAGCCCCCGGGACCGAGGGTGCGGAGCATGGAGGCGCAGAGAGCAGCGGGAGCGGCTCCGGCGAGCGGGCAGTCCACATCAGCCGCGCTCGCTGCGGCGGCGGTGCAGAAAAGGGGGGCGAGATCGCGTCGCCTGCACCATGGCAACGGCGGAGACGCGCCGAGAACAAAAGCGACGACAGCGGCGGCGGCGCGCGGGGGGATTATCTCCCCCGCGCCACAGTGGCGTCAACAGTGCAAGCTGCGACCCTACTCCTGTTTGCTGAAAACAACAACAGCAGTAACGACGCAGATTACACAGTATTTTTACTCAAACACCTCAAGCCCTGCAGCCCAGCCCCTCGAGGCGGCTGGAAGGGTGGTTGAACAGGAAAAAGCAGCTTTTGTGGCTGCTCCAGTGGGGCATTAGTGGCCCTTAGCATCAGGAAAAGGGAAGAGTCATATAGCAAAAAGAAGTCAGTTTGTTAATTTAAGTGTAAAATCGTTTTGCTCACTGGAATGTGGAAAACAAAATACCATTGAAAAATGAGTTTTTTCTAAATTATTTAAATTGATATTTTAAGCCTTGCAGTTTATAGGTTACTAATCCTGTTGTTTTGGGTTTTTTCTTTCTTCAGTGAGATTTCAGATTATTAGTGGGTAATACAAAGGGTATATTGTTTAAAAGGTTTAAAATCATTTTTTCACAGGTTATATCACACAAACTGATTTGCCCTGTAAACAGGTTGGTCTAGAACAGTACAAAAGGTATTCCTGTAATAGCTTTAATTTGTTTATCAAAACCCAATTAGTCTCTGTGAAAAATTGAGGAACTGATTTTATTCCAAGCAAATTAAAATGAACAGGGGGTACTAACAAAAGAACTATTTCTGTATATTTACTAACTTATAGGCGTACCGTGGAGACTGTAAGGTGAAGGGTCCTATCTGGACCTCTCACCAGGGAATCTTTTGCGGCCGGGAACAGGGAACAAATTATGAATAAAAATGTATTCCTCTGTGCCATGTGGATACACAGAGAGACCCTCCATGCCTTGCAATGTGAGGATGATGCAAGACCCCCCTGTACGAGCCCAGGGGAAGTATGTTACAACCAGCCAAAAGATAACACCCACTTCCAAGGCAGAGAAATTACCTTTTAAGGCAACAAGCGGACAGTAAAATGAATATTCAACAACTGATTTCAAAGGGTACAAAAAGCGCGGTTTTCAAACAGCGGTGTGCTCTTTGCATGATTCAAGGGTGCACCCAGTGCTGGAAATGGGTACCCAGCACTGCAATAAAAATCTCTTGCTATATTTCTTTGTTCTGCAGGTATTTTTACCGTCTTCAAAATTCCAGAGAAAAAATAACTTATAACAGTCTCTATTATAGGGAGTGTTTACTAATATGTATTAAATGTGTATAAATTCTTATGGTAATCATTTAACTGCTGACCATCAGAAACAGAAAGATGGTGAGAACTTTTAAATAGAAAATGCAGATAGCTCATACTCAAGGTTTTCAGGCTTTACATGAAGGTCAACGTTGCCTTTTGCAGGGACGCCTGCTATTTTGTGAGCCTGCTGACCCTTCGAAGATGAAGCCTCTGCTATGGGGAATTGCATATAAATCGTATTATAATCAAAAACAAAAGCTTCACTGTGTGAAAGCATGTATGATTGAGGTATGAATGCGGTGGCCACCTTATGAATGTTTAAAAGACAATTGTGTGCAAGAGAAAAGTATTGTGTGCGTTTACATATCCATATATATATATATGTGTGTTTATAGGCCTGGTAATGCATTACATAGGTATTAAAAGAGTTTTTAACCTAAGAGTATTTCTACATTGTAAGGACCTTTAGGTAAAGGGTTAAGTGCTCTCTTGTTAGGATGTTCATCTTTGTCTCGTCAGGGAATTTTTGTGGTGCCAGGAGTGATAGATGCTGATGCTACAGGAGTCATCAAAATCATGGTAGTTTAACACTTGGTAATGACAGGGCAGACAAGTTAGTAGCACCTGCATGGGTCGGTCCTGCTGTGAACAAATTTCAACAAGCAGTCTTGTCCCACGAATTTTTCCATCAGTCTGCAGAAGTCCTAACCAGACAATTTGGGTTAACTCTATCAGATGCATGTGGTATTGTACAAGCTTGTTCAGCCTGCCACAGAAATGGGCTGGGCATTGGCTTGGGGGTCAATCCTCGTGGTTTACAAGCATTGCAGCTTTGGCAGATGGATGTCACACATGTTAATGAGTTTGGAAGATTGAAGTATGTGCATGTGTGCATTGACACTTTTTCTCATGCTGTATGGGCCTCTGCTTATGCTGGGGAAGGTGCCAGATATGTCATTCGTCATATGCATGCATGTATAGCGGCCCTAGGAGTCCCCACGGAAATTAAGACCGATAATGGGTCCGGTTATACCTCACAGCATTTTCGCAGATTCTGCATGAATTGGGGTATTTCTCATGTTACCGGAATAACTCATTCTCCTACAGGACAAGCCATCATCGAGCGGGCTCATGGAGTCCTGAAATCACTTTTGCAAAAACAGAAAGGGGGAGAAGAGCTGGATAGCCCACATAATCGACTTGCAAAAGTGTTATATGTTTTGAATTTTTTACGGTTGAGGGGTGGAAGATCAGACCCTCCTATTGTGATTCATAACACTTCTATGCAGTCAGGTTTGGTAAATCCACAGGTAACAGTAAAAGTTCAGTACAAGGACCCACAAACCGGGGTCTCGAAGGGACCTGCAGAGGTAAAACTAACTGGTAGAGGATATGCTTGTGTCCTCACAGATACAGGAGTTCAGTGGCTGCCTACACGTTGGATAAGACCTTGGAAAGGGAGTGATTCTGCAGAACAAGGTTGATATTGTGGTAGATAAGCTATTTAGAATTACAAAGTTTTTTCAGTATTATTATAAGATAGTTTATAGTTGGGAGCCCCTGGTGGTCTAGTGGTTAAGGGCGCAGCGCTGTCACCGTCAAGGCCCGGGTTCGATTCCCGGTCAGGGACACTCCCTGGGCAGATGGAGCTTGTTAACCCTGTAAAGGCAATCCATCTACGTCCTGAGGACCTCGCTGCCACCGTCCAAGCTCGCTTGGCCCCGGCAGATGAACCTTAGGATTAAAGGGTGGGCTCAGTTCCGCGCACACTGTGTCTCACCTAAAAAATCCAATGCGCAGGCTGGAAGGTGTAAAGACCTTCCCCGGATCTTCGCTCGCAAAGACTGGTCATTATTATTATTATTATAGTGTAATATCATATAATCATAGAAGTCGAGAATTTAAGAGAGTGTTTCGTGTGAACCTAATGTATTAACCATTAAATTTTAGTATGGGTTAAGTTTTGGCATTATAAGATAATAATAAATGATAAGTGCGTGAAGGTGTTATTTTTAATGGTGATGGGTATATGCACTTGTGTGTTAATGGTAAGATAAGAATGTATTGTAGTGTAGTATAAATTGCTCAAAAACAAAAAAGGGGATTTGTGGGAGAAATATGATGAATGTGTGAGCAATTTATATTGTGTGAGGTACTTTTATAGACTTTTATAAACTTTCATATAGTTTTATGAGCACTATAAGTTATAGGTGTCAAGATGGCCGCGGGTGTCTTTTCAAGAACAAAAGGAAATTGGTGCCAAGAAGAAGGTGGAGTTCCATAAAGTAAATAATGGCCTTGTTACCTGTTAATAACCAATTATAAAGGTATTTGTAATGCATGTTTACATCTGGACAGTGACCTGTAACCAATTATGTGCTTCTTGTCACGAGACCTTGTATACAGATGCTATAAAAACCCTGAGCTATCCTAATAAAGCGGACATATTTTAGATCTCATAGGTCGTGTATGTATGTCTCAGAGCCTCCCCGTCAACACGTTTTAAGAGTTGCAAGTGGTGGTGGTAAATGACCCCTGATTTAGATCCATATAAAAGAGTAGACAGTACAATTACTCTGTATACACTAATCTTTGTACTTTTCTTCAGGTGTTTATTACACCAAACTCTTTTGTGGAGTTTACCGAAAGGTCTATATACCTTTGTTAACCTGTTGTCTATCTCTTTCTCAATTTTACCATCCGAGGAGATGATGCTTCCCAAATAATTAAACTGCTGAACTGATTTGAGCTCTGATTCGCCAATGGTGATATGGGAATGATGAAAGACTTCCTGAGGTGCAGGTTGGTAGAAAACTTCTGTTTTCTTCAAGCTGACTTCCAGCCCAAAAAGCTCAGCAGCCTCTGCAAAGCAGGATGTTAAACACTGCAGAGCTACTTCTGTGTGGGCGACAAGGGCGGCATTGTCAGCAATAAGCAGCTCACGGACAGGATGATTTAAAGTCTTAGTATGGGCCTTCAGTCGCCTTAGGTTGAATAGGCTTCCATCGGTACGATATCGGATGTAGATATCGTTTTCTTCATCGAGGTCTGCCGTGGCCCTTTGGAACATCATGCTGAAGAAGATTGTGAATGAAGTTGGTGCAAGAACGCAACCTTGTTTCACACCATTGGTTATTAGAAAGGGCTTAGAAAGTGCATCACCATACCTGCCTTGGCCACGGTGATCCTCATAAAGCAAAATGATCATTTTAAGGAACTTGGGACATCTTAATCATTCCAAAATCTACCACAAACCTTTTCTGCTCACAGTATCAAAAGCTTTGGCGAAATCAACAAAAGTTACATAGAGTCCTTTATTCTGTTCCCTACACTTCTCTTGCAGTTGTCTGAGAACAAATACCATGTCTGTGGTGCTCCTTTTAGCTCTGAAACCACATTGGCTTTCAGGTAGAAGGTCTTCTGAGATAGCAGGTCTTCTGAGATAGCAGGTATTAATCTGTTCAAAAGTATTCTTGCAAGGATTTTACCAGCAATGGAGAGTAAAGTAATACCTCAGTAATTTGAACAGTCTGATTTATCTCCTTTCTTCTTATACAGAGTGATTGGTGGGATAGGGACACGGTTTCATGATACCAGCTCTTTATTCCAACAGTGTATCTACCTTTATACAGTTCTGGATGTACATGCACTATTGGTTTACTACTAACATAACAACTCATGATTGGACATAGCCACACATGTCCGAACACCATATGTCAGCATTCCTGACAGGAAACCCATTCTGTGTTACAGTCCTTACTATCCGTGGTTGACCCTCTGCCAGGTGTACAAGTTCCATCTTCGGTATTTTAGCTTACAGAGAGCCCAGAACCAGCTGGGCTCCCCCACAAGTGATGATGACTGCATCACGAAGATCTGATGGTAATTCGCCTAGTTCCCAACAATGCACCATGAACTTGTGACATTTATCATGGAGTGCTTGGCCTCCATGCTTCCAGACTTCAGGTGGAATTCCATCAACCCTAACTTCCTTGCCAGTTTTCACCTGCTGTATGGCCTTAAGAGTTTCTCCCATAGTAGGGGCAATATCCAATTCATTTCTCACCGGTTGCTGTGTAATGTACTGGATTGTTGAGCCTTGAACTACACGGTTGGTACTGAAAAGAGTCTGAAAATGTTCAGACCATCGATTCAGAATGGAAATTTTATCTGTTAGAAGCATTTGTCCATCTGCACTGACTAAAGGGTTTTGAACCTGGTGTGTAGGTCTGTACACTGCTTTCAAGGCCTCATAGAATCCTCTGTAATCACCCGAGTCTGCACATAATTGAATCTTTTCTGCTAGATTGATCCACCACTTGTTCTGGATGTCTTGAAGTTTCTGTTGAAGTTTACTGCATGCAAGACGAAAGGCTGCTTTTCAAGATGGCTGAGCAAGGTGTGCTTGGTGAGTAGTTCTCTTCTTTAACAACAATTCCTGGATCTCTTGATTGTTTTTATGAAACCAGTCCTTGTTTTTCTTGAAAGAGAACCCTAAGGATTCTTCAGAGGACTGCAGGATGCTATTTTTAATATGTTGCCAAAGCGCTTCAGGAGAGGGATTTAGGGGATGATCTTTGAGTCTAGCTTCAAGATTTACCTGGAAGCTGTCTCTCACTGTAGTTGTTTGAAGGTTGTTAACTTGAAGTCTCCTCCTTGGAATACCACCCCTTTTAGGTTTGAACATAAAGTGGAAGTTAAGTTTACAACGCACAAAGCGATGATCTGTTTGACATTCTGCATTAGTCATCACTCGGGTATGATGAACATCAGCAACATTTCTCTGTTGCACCAAGACATAGTCAGTGAGGTGCCACTGTTTGGATTGAGGATGCATCCAGGTTGTCTTCAAACGGTCTTTCTGCTGAAAGATAGTGTTGATGATTGTGAGTTGCTACTCTGCACAAAACTCTACCAGAAGGCGTCCATTATCATTGCAGTTTGAACAAAAACCAGAACAAACAACACCATGACCAGAAGCTCCCAATCTGTCTGGTCTGCGGAAAAAACCCAAAAGCCCCTGAACAAGACTCCCAACCCTCCCCACAGTAACCTCCATTTCCCAAGAGCTTGTCCTGCCCCCCCACTCCCACGCTGCCTAGCGCATGCAAATTTGCTTTGTTTCCCCCATCCTGGAAGAAACAGATGGGGGTGGGGGGTCGATACTGGGAAAAAATTCCAACCTCTTTTCAAACCTATGACAGAGGGGTTTCTATTCCATCGGAGAAAGAGAGAGAGAAAAGAATAAGAGTTAAAGGGAAAAAAGATAAGGAAAGAGAGAAAAAGTTAGTGTTGATAGTCACCACTCAAAGGTCTACAGTGAACTTGGTTGCTGTTGTTGTTGCTAGTGTCTTGGTCCATTGGGGAGTGGTGAGGGAGAGCAGCCCATGAAATATAAAATTCATTGGGTTTATATATCCTCAGTGTTGCCTAAATGGCTGTGGGAAAAAAAAAAAGACTCCAAGCCAAATTAGGTAGGAGATAAGATAAGGATACAAAAGTTTTAATGAGCCCCCAGGCTTTTTGGAATACCCCAGCGCGCTCCCGAAATACAGATGTCCACAGTTTTTATAATGATTTTTGCCCAATCCCCGTCCTGTTACCACCCAGGTTCTGCCCCCGCCACGCCTCTTGGGAATTGGGTCTGGGGGCGTTTTGGGACCCCCTCTTCTTCATCTTCATCTTCCTCAGAGCACGTAATGTCCTTGGAGGCCTTCCAGAATTCTAGGCCTGAAGGTTGTTGGGTCTATGGCTATATCTTGTTCCATAGGGTTAGGGTGTTCTTCTACAATTCTACCTTGAAAAAGAGACTAAACAGGCTATGGAATTTAGGGAATTGATATGGGAATGGGTAACAGGGGTTTGAGCTGGTGTGTTAAGGGTAAAGGGATAATATGCTGCTACTCTAAAATCTACATTTACTACATAACTACTTCTAAGGTCTACAAAAATAAAAAAATTAAAACATCAAAACTCCAAGGTATCATCAGAAACCCTCCTGGTGCCTCCCCCATGTGTGTGTGTGGGGGGGCTGTTTTGCACAGTTATGCCAGTTTTGCAGAGAGCTGGAGGTGCTGGTTTTTGCAAAGTCATTCTAGGTTTGGGGAGGGGGAAAGGTGTGCTTCAGAGGGACCCCTGCTAAGAGCTGAGGCCTTCTCCAGGGTAGTTGTGGGTGTGTGCATACGGGAACCCCCTTTGACCTGGTCTGGCCCATAGGAGATTGTAGCGGGTTTCTGTGGCTTGGTTTTGGTAGTGGGGGGGCTACAGGGGTGTCTTCTGTTCGAAACTGCTAGAAGCTTCCCCTGTCCCATGGAGCCAATTATAGTCGGCTCCTGGACAGACTTTCTGCTGTTGGCCAAGGCTGAGCCAATTAGGAGTAATAGTAATGTCTCTGATAACATATTTAAGAACGGTGTTGCACAGAAGAAATTGCAGCCAGGGAAGAGCAGAGTGAGAACATGGGAATAACAGCGTAGACACCAAGGTCAGTGTAGAAGGAGGGGGAGGAGTGCTCCAGGAGCCGGAGCTGTGCCCCTGAGGCCCATGGTGCAGACCATGGTGGAGCAGGCTGTCCCCCTGCAGCCCATGGAGGACCATTGGGGTGCAGAGACCCACCTGCAGCCCATGGAGGAGCCCATGCTGGAGCAGGTGGATGCATGAAGGAGGTTGTGACTCCATGGGAGGCCCAGGATGGAGTGGGGTCCTGCAGGAGACCTGTGGCCCTTTTTCCCAGTTAGGACTTGTGGCCCTTGTGGGGAACCCACGTCAGTACAGCTCATCAGTGAAGGACTGCACCCCATGGAGGAGTGACCCATGGGAGAGCAGATTGGGAAGAGCTGCTGTCTGAGGGGTGGACTCACATTGGAGAGGTCCATCAAGGACTGTCTCCCATGGGAGGGACCCCACAGGAGCAGGGGAAGGACTCCACTCCTGAGTAGCGGTCAAAACAACAACTGACTGGACCACCCATTCCTCATCCCCCTGCACTGCTTGAGGGGGAGGAGGGAGAATATGGAAGGAAGGAGAGGTGGGGAAAAGGTGTTTTTAAGACTGTTTTATTTCTCACTCTTTGGTTCTTGTCTTGTTGATAATGAATATGAGTGCTGTCCTGTGATGGTTCGGACTTGGCTCCCTGCCAAATGCCCAAAGACTCAGTAGCAGCCTCCCCCCCTTTCCCCCTTCCTTCTTCCCCCAGAGCAAAGGAAAAAAACTATGTAAATTGAAGAACCCAAAAATCAAGCTAGTTATATAAAAACAATATCTATTTGATGTATATTACAGTTAAGATGCTATGTACACAGCAAAAAGGAATCCAAACACCCCCCGAAGGGATAGGGAAAGGGGAAAAGGAACAAAAGGAGACAAAGAAGGGACACCGAGCAGATATACGCAATCAAACCTGAGAACTAGTAAAATAACTAGTAAAACAAATCTCACCACGTCCCTTAGAAAAGCAGGATTGGCACACACGACCAGCACTCTGCTATCCTCCACGTGGCAGGCCAGCGGTCGCTGCAGGCCTCAGCCTTAGATAAGTGAGACCAACGCAAGGACCCACTGTTCCCGTACCTCGCTGGAAGAGAAGAGAGTGAAGGCCTCTCTTCCCTTCTTATTTATACCCCGATTTACGTAAAAATCGTATGGAATACTGGGAACACTGCCTCTTCCTTGGTTACAAACTGGTAACCAAGGAAGGCCTAGATTAAAACCATCACATGTCCCCACTTTGAGTCTGTTTTGCCTGTGAAAGTGATCAGTAGGTGACCTCTCCCAGCTTTTGTCTCTACTCATGAATCCTTAGCTGTTTTTTTTTCTCTCTCCTCTGACTAGTTGCAGAGGGAGAGTGAGGGAGCGACTTTGGTGGGTACCTGGAATCTGGCCAGGGTCAACCCACTACAGAGATAAACATCACACACTCAGAGAGTCGCTGCTGATCTTCTTTAGATAGGAATCACACATCTAGAGAAGCGTTGCACCCCCAAAGAGTTGCCCCTCAGGCCTTCAAAGTTAACAGTTTGTGGGCTATGGCCTCCTCCCCTTAGCCTTTATCTTCACTCTCCTGGCAGGAGGCTTTCACAGCTTGCTCTAGTAGCAATGTTTTAAGTCAATTAAAAAAGCCCAGTTCCTCACAGGTTGTGGCCAAAGTGTAGAACCCAGCATGTGGTCTTATTGAACCTCATACCATTGGCCTCAGCCCATCGATCCAGACTGTCCAGATCCCTCTGAAGAGCCTTCCTACCCTCCAGTTGATCAACATTCCCACCCAACTTGGTGTCATTTGCGAATTTACTAAGGGTGCACTCAATCCCCTCATCCAGATCAATAAAGTTATTGAACAGGACTGGGCCCAATACTGAGCCCTGGAAAGTACAACTAGCGACTGTCTGCCAACTGGATGCAGCACCATTCACCACAACCCTCTGGGCCCAGCCCTTCAGCCAGTTTCTTAACCCAGCAGAGTACACCTGTCCAAGCTGTGACCTGTCAGCTTTTCCAGGAGAATGCTGTGGGAGACAGTATCAGAGGCTTTACTGAAGTCCAGGTAGACAACAACCACAGCCTTTCCCTCATCCACTAGGCAGGTCACCTGGTCATAAAAGGACATCAGATTGGTCAAGCAGGACCTGCCTTTCCTAAACCCATGCTGGCTGGACCTGATCCCTTGGGAAGTGACCGCCGCCGTGGTTGTGGCAAGCAGCGAAACGGTTACTACTTTTGGCTACCTCAGTCCCTCCACCGCCGCTGCCGTATCAGCAACAGCTGGGGACCGAAAGGGAGTCTCAGCCATTACTTGTTAGAATCCGAAACTCGGCTGTCAGCAGGAAAGAAACTGATAGGATTAAGCAGCAAACCATGGACAGTGGGAGCTGGGGGAAGCTCTTTGCTTTGAAAGCCAAAAACCTCATCACCTGTTAATATTTAGCTATTTTTAATTGTCCTGTCTCCTTCAGCTAAATATGGAAAGACTTTGTGGTGATGATGTTAGACGACTGTCATGGTTTTGCCCTAACCCCTCTGGGGCTGAAAATGTTTTTCTCCAAGTGAATTTCTGGAGCAAAGTCAATCACAAGTTTTAGTAACGCCAATTACATATTTAAGAAAACAGAAGAGAAGGTGGTTGCGCAGATAAAATTAGTAGCCATGTAGGAGAGGAGGCAGGCCCCAAGTGGACCAGGGCCTCCTTCTCCCCCGGCCCTGGGCTGGGGGCAGGTGTGGCACTGAAGTCCCCCTTCTCTCATGTAACAGAGTAGAGAAAAAAAAATTTAGAAAAGGACTGACTACCTGGACAAGACTGCTGCAGAAGAAATTCCAGGCAGAGATAATGGGCCTTCAAGGTCAAAACTGGTAGCAACAGGAGAGAGAAGTTCGAAGGGGGGGCTGCTTCTCCCCTCTCTCTCTCTCTCTCTCCCCCTCTCTCTTCAGCAGGGAAAAGACTGAAAAATAAATCCCTGCCACCTGTGGAGGTTTGTTGGGGTGAGGAGACCCCCATGCAGTTCATAGAGGAGCTTACACTGAAGTAAGTGGATGCACTAGGAAGCTGAGACTTCATGAGAAGCCTGAAATGAAACAGAGTCCTGCTGGAGACTTGTAGACCATGGAGAGAGACTTATGTTGGAGCAGAACAGCTCGGGTAAGATGTTGGGATCCGAGTGAGGGATCCATGCTAGTGCAGCTGAATTTGTGACCCTGAGGGACAGCAGAGAATGGAGGACCTGTTGTCCGAGAAATGGACTCACGTCGGAGAAGTCTATTAAGGACTGTTCTCCTGTGGGAAGGGACCCCACAGGAAACAGGGGTGGACTCAATATCCATTATCCCCTGTGACTCTGTGGTGAAGATGCATGGTAGGCAAGTGTCCCCTTGCAGTCCATGGAAGGCCCTTCAGGGCCTGGGTAACCCCCCAGCCTCTGGTCTTAGCCCAGGAGGGAGATAGGCCCAACCCTGAGGTCGACATAAAAATGAGACAGAGAAAGAATTCCAGCTGCGATGAATCAGAGTTGTTTTCCTAGAGATAATAGAAGAAGAGCTTTAGAGTGTTGCAAAGTTATTGAAAAGACCTGGAGTTCCGAAAATGGAGAAAGAGACTGCTTCTCCTCCTGAACTGATACAAAGGGGGGAGGGATATTTCTGTAAATACATAGTACTTTTGCCTGATTAGAATTGTAGTATATATATAGTTCTTTAGTTTTTATCTTGCTAGTAATAAATCTTAATATTATTCTCTCCAATCGGATCTCTTTTGTCTGCATAAACCTTCTCTCAACTTATAGCAATTGTGTGGGGGGTGAGAAAAAAATTAGCCCAGAGCAAACCCATGACAATGATGTAGAAACCCCTTTGTCCTCTCCCCCCACGTGGTTCCTCACTACGGAGAAATATTAACCACCTTGCTTCACCTTAAGTAGAGAATTGTGTAATCCTCTAGTTAGCATAATTCGTCCCCTAGTTAGCATAACTTGTCCTCCTCATTAACATGTCCCACCCACCGGCCCCTTATATTGCGAAACCCGTGTTCAATAAATATTTAGGTTTGTCCCCCCAAAACTGGAATCGATGAGTTTTGACCTTCACAATTACTGGCAAAGACATCCCCGCCCCCGGAGCCTTCATGACTTTCGCATCCATGATTCTGGAAGTGGGGGCGGTGACAGGAGGCTTTGAAGTCCTTGGTGCTTATGTGTCCAGTTTCGGACCCTTGGAGCCACCGTGGGTGCATGGAAGCCTGGGGCACTGTCTGACTGCAGCTCGAAGTCCTGCCCAGGAACCTGGGAAGATTCAGGGTCGCTTGTTAATCGGGAACCCCTAGAAATGAATTATCGGGCTCTGTCTCGGAGAGGGAAGCGGTGAGAGGGATGATCCAGCTCCGTACTGCCCCCGCCTCCGAGCTGACCCCACTGCCCATGGCACCGCCCTGCCTACTCAGGCTCCCAGCTTGCCGCTCCTGCTGCCATGGCAATAGGGTGCCCAAGAGAAAGGGGGCTCCTGAAAGCAGCACATGGAAGGCTGTGGCTGCCCGGCACACGCCAGGGAATGACCGTCACCCCGCCCCCGTGGAGAATCACAGGGGGGAAGTGGGAGGCCAGTTGGCCGGCACTGTCCAATGGACCTGCCGGCCCCTGCTACAGCCCCTTCTTCCTCCCACTGGACTGGATAAGACAATTGGGCGGGGGGGGAGGGGGAAGGAGGTTTTGTTACTGCACCGTGGATAAGTTAATGTATCATTTGAGTGAGGCACTAACAGCTTAAGTTCAAGGTTCAGTTACAGACATTATTGTATCCAAGCTGAAAAGACCCTAAAAGGATGGATTGTCTACTCCAATTTGAATAATACTGTCAAAACACCAGATGATACAATGACTTGCATTTTTGTTATGTTCTGTCCTTTGTTGCATTTTAGGTTTCTTTTACTGGTAGTTTAATTGTTAGATTGCTGCCTTTTTCTAACAGACCTAAGTGGGATCGAATTTTCTTCTTTCACAGGTGTCCCATAAGGAGGTGATTTGGCAGAAGAATTGAAAGCTCATATTGGTTTACTACATTGATTGTTTTGAGGTTTGTAATGTTCATATCTGTACACATTTTGTCCCAGCAGTTTGACAGTATTTTGCTTGCATCAGTTGGAATATCTGTCTCCTCTCTGACTGTTGCAGCTTGTGAAAGAGATCCCTCCCTGGGTTTGGTTTGGGAAATCCACACAGGATTTTGTGTAACTGTGAGGTCAAATTTATCTATCTTGAATTTGTCTCTAAAATGTTTTGTCATTCAGTGTCATTTAGGGATGTGTGAGGTGCTGAGCTTCACAGGAGTCCTGTGTTAGGAGGCAAGGGGTGTGGGATGATGGATAGAGTTAAACCTAGAGGGGATTCAGAATTTTAAGGTAAAAAGCAGATGCAACTCCCTGGATGGACTGAGGTCAATGTGCTCCTCCAGTACAATAATAAACATCTGCTCAGAGAAACAGAACGGAGTATGGAACGAAGTGGACACTACCTGGCTCCCTCCATTCTAATCCCAGCAGAATGGGAGAACACTATGGTACTGAGACCATACAGTAGCTGTTTGACAAGTGCTGCAGGCAGGCAAGCGAGCGGGAAAGAACCACACACACATCCACAAGATGCAAGTTCAAATCCAGTTTTATTATTGTTAAGCTGTACAATTTATATTATTCTGAGTCCTGTCCATGCGAACACGAGCACAGCACGCCATCACGATTGGTCAGCACGCGCTGTCCACGCGCCCTAGGTAACCCACTGATTTGTGGTTTTGAAGACCACATTTGCATACCGTTTCCGTTATCACTGTTTTTCCCATCCTGTTTCTGCTGACTCCTGCATTCCTGCAGCAGCAAGCCGTTTCTTGTTTATCTTACCGTTACCTCCTGACCTTTTCAGAACTCAGAATAATCATGCAGAATTGCTAAGGCCCCAACAGACAAGGAAGAATCAAGATGTTCTGCTGCTGAAGCCAACAACCATGTTGAATCCCCTCCTCAGGTGCCAAACCACAACCACACCACCCCACATTAAATACACCAATCAGAAATAAAAGGTATTAATGACTAAGACACTCAAACTCCACCCAAACATAAAGAAAATAGTACAAAAGTGTCCCATGTTGGACTTGGCTCCTAGCCAAGTGCCTGGACCACAGTGACAAACCTTCCCCCTTCCTCTCCCTCCTCTTCATACAGACCGAAAAGACTATATAAAACCAAAAGAACCCAAACCAACTGAATTCCAAGTAACACACATTTATATGTATATTTAGAATTATATACAAGATATCACCCACAGGGAACCCCCCAAAAGGGGAAAAAGGGACAAAAAACAAATACTTTCCTCAAGATAGCAGAGAACCACACCAACAACTGCCGGCACTATCAGCTTCTCAAGGCCAACAAGGCACACTAGACCTCACTCCTTCACCCTGGCAGAATGATAGCAAAGAACCTTTGCTTTCAGTTCACCGGAAGAAAGAGAGCGAGAACTTCCTCTCCTTATGTAAAAATTGTATGGAATACTGGGAACATGGCCTTAGTTCCTTGGTTACAACCTGGTTACCAAGGAAGGCCTGGACTCAAAACCACTACAAAAAGTAAGCTGGGGATAGAGGGAAAGTGGGAGAAGACCTCCACCAAAACTGCTGGGATCAGTCAATGGGCTGAGTCCATCTTCTCCCCCCCAGAGGGATGCCTTGGGTTAGAAATATCCTCTATGCATGTTAAATGCTGCTTTTAGGACTAGAGCTTTTGCTTGTACTTGCCCCATAGCACATTATATGCTTCATATCAGAGCTTTTGTTTGCTTAATATATGTATCAGTAGATTGCTTTAAAACATATTTTTGCAGTAGACACCATCACCAACAACGAACCTTATTAATCTGTCACAATTTGTATTATTAAAAAGTGTTATTCTGTGAACTGTTAAAGGGAGTCCTTGCAGTTGCCGGCAGTAGATAACACCAGTTGCAGGACCTGCTGAGGGGTGTTGGCTCTGTTGAGTGATAAAGGGTGATCAAAATATAAAGCAATTTGTTAGTAAAAGTGTTGAAACCCCGGGATGGAGGTCCAGGAGGTGTCCCTCCCATTGAGCATCCCAGATGGAGAGCCTTGGTATATGCTCTGGGATCGTTTAGAAACTGTGCCATAGCTGGGCCAGGGCCAGGCCACCGAGCGGGAGCTGCGGGGGAGGGGGGTTGGCAGAAGCCCAGTGGCAACTGAAGCAAAAAGAAAGAAGAAAAAAAAAAAGCGAAAAAGTGACTCCTGGCCACTTTTCCCCCACCTTCCCCAGTCAGCAGGGGAGCCAAAGCAGTGGCAGCAGAGGTAGCAGTAAGAGAAAAAAAAACCCACCCTCCTGTCTGCTTTTTCCCCTCTCTCCCGGGCTGGGGAGGAAACTGAAGCAGCAACATCTGCAGTAGCAGGAAGAAAAAGTCTATAACTTTGGTTTTGGTAACTTAAAAAAAGGGAAATTATTTATGTAGTGTGTTTTGTGCTTTAAACCAACAAACACCAAGTTCTAAGTGTATGTGTGCAATTAGATGCCCTCACACACATTTATAGTCGAATTTAGAGAAGAAAGTTAGGAATGGTGTTGAAATTGATGAGGAGAGAGGAAAGGAGGTTGGAGCGTTGAATTGATTGATTAGTTTGTGCCTGTGTCGGGGATCTGGGTCATGTTGGAGGCTCTGGTGTAGTGGTTCTGTGGTTATGTCTGTTGGTGTGACATGGGAAAGTGTTGTGTGGTTTTGCTGTTGGGAACTTGATTTTTGGAGGGGGTGTAACAGAGTCATTGTTAGTACGAAGTTGGTATCATAAACTATTATGATTTCAGCTCGTGTGGTGGTCACGTGTGAGCCAGTGTCACAATTGGAGGGTGCCACTCAGGTGGGGAGAATGGGATGCACACCACTTTGATCCGGGGGACACCCTGGGGGTACGTGGCCTGCGCTCCCCCCCCCCCCTTCCCCCCTCCAACCGTGCACTGTGTTCCATCTCCCTCCCCTGTTCAGTGCCTTTTTGGGAACTCAGGGGTTGGTATGTGTTGAATACTATTGCAAGTAATAAGATAAGTTGCTTTGCTCACACGTGCCTCAAGGTTTGTGCTTTTGGGGATTCTCACAAACCTAAAACAGTGCCAGATTATTTGTTGTCTTAAGAAATGTACATGGAGATAGTTTTGATATGTGTTTGGGTCTTTCTTGAAAATATAACTGATAGAAACAATGTAACAAAGAAAAGAGAAGAAAAAGGTAGAAAAAGAAGAGGAGAAAAAGTGAGAAAAAGGGAAAAGAAGAGAGAGAAAACAGAACAAAGCAAAAACCTTGACTTAATTCCAAGTGCAGGGGATGTGTGTTCTATATTGAAAACCATTCTTTTGGAACAAAAAGGGGTCACGTGACAGCTCAAGTGGATGGAGTTGTATTTATGGCCTAGGCCACCGCTGACCCTCGGTGGGGGGAGGTCGCCGCTTTTGCAGCGAGCAGCAAAACGGTTGCTTCGGTTACTGAGGGCGGCTTGATCGCCTCCACTCTCCCCCTGACTGGCCACTCCTGTGGCCCCTCCCCTCGCCCTTTGGACTGGCTAACACAAAAAGGGGGGGGGGGGGAAGAGCTAGCTATATTGGCCCCTATATCCTCTAGGCCTGTTTCAGGCTCATAGCCTGTGAATATTCCAGCCCTCTGTGTCCTGATTGAACTCGGGAAGGGGGAGGGGGGGCGGCTGTGGCAAAATCAGAAGGGGGGCCCCTGTTTTGCTCTCAGTGTGAACTAACAATGTATCAGAAGTTAACTGTTTGCAGAAAGTCTATTTCAACAGACAGATCTGGGAACTGTGCCACCAGAACTCAGACTGAAAGTGGTATGGATGGAAACAACTTTTGTGCAGAAGTGAACGAATGCCTTAACAGCTGCAAGTGGGATACACCAAGACAAGAGGTTTTGGACTGTAATAAGAATTCCTGAAATAAGTCAGGAGTAAGTAAATAAGAAAGACCAATAAAGAAAAGTTCCCGTCACTATGGCTTATTAACATACTATAATAAGACACGACCCGGCAGTTAGGATTTCCAACAACCAAATCTTTTATTAGAAGAAAACAGCCCTCTTAGATACCTTTGGGCAACACGTGACTCTCCTGACCAATCACAATGGGACTCACTCTGCCCATATGTGTCAGAGTACAACATTGGAAACTACCAATCCCAGAATGCCTCACCCAGCATCCCTGGGACACATTTCCTACATCTCCCCCGATTTAAATATTTAAGGCAAATCACAGAACAGTGCAAATAACAGAACAGTACATCTTTAAACTTTGTAAACCTTTAGCAATTACCATAGTATCACAGTGACCCAGTTCACTGCTTACTTTGGTTCTTTAACAAACTTATTTATTGGAAATGTTCTCTTTAACCTTTTGAACTTGTTTAATATAAGCTTGAACCTTTATTTTCCTAAGGGGTATAGTGTAACTGGGATAAACAACTTTATTGATCTGGGGGTTTTGGGCCTAAGTGGGTAGTACTTATGCAACTGGAAACATTTATTTATCTCAGGGTTTATGTAGAACAGGGAAAACTCAATTTTATTTCAACAACAGGGTAAATGTCATAAACTGAACTCTTCTAGTGTGACTGTGGTTGAGGTAATGGTACCTTTGTAAGGCTTCGTGTTTAAAGGGCTTTATACACTTACATGACTCTCATTCATTCGCACACACACCGGCGGCCGCGACATTCATTCTTCACATATACACCCATGGTTTTTAGCAAAACTCTGTATTTTACCACATTGGTCATTTTCAGTAGTAAATATGAAGTGGTAAACATAACTGTGTTTCTCTGCAGTTTCTGCTCTCTGCATTGCTCTGGTTCTTGCTGCTGCTGTGAATGTACCTATGTATGGTCTGACACACCTAGAGGGAATCCATTTCAGTTCTTTACCTGTAGATACACATGCATAACCTCTCCCCCATGTCACAAGGTCCACTGGTCCCATCCATTGCCCTGAGATTAAATATCTTATCATGACCGGTGGTTTGAGTTAGGAGAATGCCTGAGGTCTGTGTTGTCTCTCATACCTGCTTTTCTCAACACTGTCACAATTTAAAAAATTTATGACATATGTTGCTTTCCACAGATGCTCCTGTGGGCTACAGATGGACTCCCCTTTTCTTTGTTTTTTTAACATGTCCTTTAAGGTATGGTGTACCCTCTCTGCTATGGTTTGTCCTGTAGGTAAATGTGGGATGCCTGTGGAGTGAGAGATCCCCCAGTCTGTCAGGAAGGTTTTTACCTTTGCTAAAGTGTATGCTGGGCCATTATCAGTTTTAATCTTTTTTGGAGTCTCTAGCATTGCAAAACAGCTAAGCCAGTGCCTTATTACATCTCTTGCTTTTTCCCCAGTGTGTGCAGTGGCAGTTATATACTTGGAGTGTGTGTCAACTGTGACATGTACGTATTTCAGCTGACAAAACTCCAGTATATGTGTAACATCTGTCTGCCATACCTCATTTGCTATCAGTCCCTGGGGGTTAACTCCTTCCTGGGATGGCATTGGAGTTATTTGCTGGCAGTCTGGACACAACGTAACTATGTCTCGAGTCTGATTGTTGGTAATTTGAAATTGTTTCTTCAAAGAATGTACGTTCTGGTGGAAAAAAGAGTGAGATAATTTAGCTTGTTCTAATATTCTGGGCACCGTTGTAAACATAGCTGCTACATCAGCCCTTTGGTTCCCTTCTGCTACGGGTCCTGGCATTCCCGTGTGTTATCTAACATGTATGATGTAAAAGTCAAACTTCCTGTGATTGACAAGAACCCATACAGCACGTATTTCAACAAGTAAATGTGGGTTTGCAACATCTCAAAGGAATGAAGCCTCCAGATGTGAAACCAAACCTGCAAGCATAACGAGAGTCCGTAACAATATTAACAGGTTGTTCTGAAAACAGTTCCAAGGCAATACGAATAGCTGCTAATTCTAGAACCTGTACAGAACCATGGTTAATGATCTGTACCTCTTGTTCCCACAGTCCTGTAGCAGGGTTTACCCATGTCACCACAGTTTTCTTGGACCATCCTGATGCATCAGTAAAAACCATGAGGCCTTTTACTGGCTGGTGTTGGTATCTGGTTGTGGCTTTTAAGGGTAAGTTATGCATTTCTGACCACAGTTTGTGTTTAGGGTAATGAATAGAAATGTCACCGTCATAGTCTACCAAGGTAGCTTGAAATCCAGCATCTTCAGCCAGGAGCCAGTGGAGGCTGTCCTTATTCGCTGGGATATAGATGATCGCAGGATCCTGTCTATCCAGCTCCTGTAAACATCCTCTGCCTTTAATGACAAGCTTGACAAACATTTCATTAGTTGTCCACACAGTTTTAGGTGGTGAATGGGGCAGAAACAGCCACTCTAGGACCCTCAGTGGATCCTGTTCAGTTTGGTCCCACTGAAACAAAACTGCAAATGGCTGGAACCTGCTAGGAAAAAAAGCAAGGCAGATTTGAAGTTCAGGATTTCTCCTCCTGCTTTGTCTGCTCTCGATTGCCTTAGAACATACCTCTAGTGCCTGCTTTGCCTCTGCAGTCAGAGACTGACTAGATGTCAAGTCTGGGTTGCCTTTCAGCAGTTCAAACAGGGGGTGCAGCTCCTCTGTGGTTAAGCCTAAAAAAAACCTTAACTAGTTGAGAGCTCCTAAAAGTTTCTGCAGTTCATTTAAAGTTAAGGTGTCCTTTACCTTAATCTGAAGTGGCTGTGGCGAGATCTCCTGCTGCGTGATCCTCCATCCAAGGTAGGTCCAGGGCTGTGATTGCTGGATCTTCTCTGGAGCAACCTGCAACCCTACTTCTTGGACAGCATTAGTTAGAGTAGTAACAACAGTTTGCAACTCAGTTTCATTGGCCATAGTCCATGTAGTGGTAAATGATTGCTCAGGACAGTCTTTCAAATCAATTACCACTAACGGCCATCCTGTTGGAAGCATAGCAGGTGAAGGAAGCCCTGGTTGCAATGCCCCCATAGGTTCTATTGCTGAGTTGACTGCTCTTAGGTCATGCAGCATTGTCGACCTGCCACTTTTCTTGGGGATGCAGAACATTGGAGTGTTCCATGGGCTGTAGGTTGGCACTATATGTCCTGCATCAAGTTCCTCTTTCACTAATTCTCTTAAGTGAGCAAGCTTTTCCTTTTTCAGGGGCCATTGATCAACCCATACAGGGTCATTGGTTTTCCAGTTCAGCTTAATTGGTCTTTGGAACAACTGGTCAATGACCCTCACTGAAAATTCTGCTCTTCTGCAGAAACAATTTGCATGACTGTGCCAAACTGCCCCAGCACATCTCGTCCCCACAGTGTGCATGGAATAGGAGCAACAAAAGGAGCTATTTTGGCAACTTGTCCCTCCAGTCCCAGCACTGTGCATAATTTAGCACTTTGCCTAGGCCTTTGTGTGCCTCCAACCCCTTGGATAGTTGAAGCAGGATAAACAGTAGGCCAATCAGCTGGTCATTCAGTGTCTCTAATGATTGTAACATCTGCTCCTGTGTCCACCAGGCCTCTGAATCTGCGTCCATCTATTTGACATGTCATCTTTGGCTGTGTTGCAGAAATGACCCTTGCCCAGTGTATTTGTGGCTTGCCTGTACTCCCAAAAGCTCCAGAGCCCCTCTCCCCCTCCCTAGCCAGTGACGTGCCCTAAAAGGGAATTAGCTGGGTGAGCTTTTGTCCTTCAGGTATGTGACATGGAGATATTGGAATCCAGGCCATTATTTGTATTTCACTGTGGGAGTCCGAGTTAATCACTTCAGGTAAAACAAACAAACCTATCTTGGTAGTTGACGCCTGTCCTATTAGAAGGGCATGGACTCCTGGGCTTAAAGGTCCCCATACTCCTGTAGGGATTAATACTACAGCAGTAGATGTTATGGTTACAGGTTCTCTGGAGGCCAAGTCCAGCCAAGTGCTGCCTGAGGTGGCAGGGAGCAGATCACTAATCTGTTTTCTTGAGTCGTATTTATTTGTTGAATCAGGGTGTGCGGTCTTGCACCTCGCCTCCAGTTTCCCTGCTGTGAAGTTTTTTTACCCCCTCTTCCCATGCTGACATTTGCATACTGTTGTGGAGGGTTTCTTGGGGCAATCCTTTTGAAAATGATCATCAGCACCACATCTGTAGCAGCCACTTTTGGCTCCTGCCCCATCCTGCAATCTTAACTGCATGCTTAAGGCAGTTGCTAAAGAAGCAGTTTGATGTTCAATAGATCTGATACCCTGGCATGCTTGAACCATCTCAGGGATGGTGCAGCTTTCCCTTTTAGGGATAGCTTGCAGAGCCCACTTACAATCCAGGTTTGAGTTTTCATGTCAACTGCCAAAAAAGCATCTCTCTAGCTTCTTCATGCTCTATTTGCCTGTTTAAAGCTGCTTGCAGCCGATCGAGAAACTGGGGAAAAGGTTGTATTGATCCCTGCAGGACCTTTGTAAATGACAGGTTTCTGTCTCTGTCCATGCTCGGAAGCTTTCTCATCACCCTCTAAGTCAATTTTGCAATTACTTCATATATCTCTCCAGGGTAGCTTACTTATGAGTTTGCTCCACTTCTCCTGCCAAATGATTACATGTCATGTCTGTTTGTGAGCTACCTGGGTCATTTACATATGCTGCACAGCTCTCCCAATAGTCTGTTAACCAAACACTGTATTGAGTGGTTGTTAAAACCATTTTCAACAGTGTTTTCCAGTCATTTGGGGTAAATACATAGGTGGAACTCAGAGTTTCCAAATATGAAAATGTGTGAGTCGAGGAAACACCAGTTTCTTTAACTAATTGGAACTGAGGGTTCTGGCACGGCCAATAGATAACTGGGCATGCTTTAATAACCTGCTAGTCTGCCTCCTTATTGCTTCCTCGCAGCATTTACTCCACTGGTCAACAAACCTCCCTGCGCTTGCCCCCTCGTCCTCACCCGGAAGAGCCATCTCCGGTCCCTCCTCATCATCTTCTGATGCCTTGCCACCCACGGCCCTGATGTATTCGGCTCCCCACGGCTGCATGGCAGAAGATAACCGCCTTTCCAGGAAGGTAGGTCTCCCCTCCCCGTGCCCATGGTTGGGATGATATGGCTGCATGACTGGAAGAGATGGCTCAGGTTCCGGTCTGTTTCGTGTGCAATATGGCTGCGTCTGTGCCAAAGCACGCGGTCGTGAGTCGTTAGCGGTATGAGGGGGTAAGTTTACTGGGTTCCTCCCCCAACATGTCACAGCAGAAATCTATGTTTCACCTCTGGGTGTTGGATTCACGAACTGATGTTCCTGTCCTTTCCCTGCTACTCACGTGTGCACCAAAACCGGGACCTTAACCATTACTTATATCGTGTACCCCCCGATCCTGCCTGCACTGTTCCCCTCCTGAGTTTGAATCTGCCTGGGACGCGCATGGAGCCCCTGCATCCTCGTGTGTGTTTCTGAGTTCTGGTGAATGGTTGTGGATGGCAACCTGGTTGGGGGATACAGGGAAATGTGTGTTGGTATTTCCTGGGGGGGTTTGTCGTCTCTGTGCAGTGTACAAGGCGTCCATAATCTGGGTCCAGGTAGGAAGGCAATTACTTGTATGTCACCTGCTCTAGCTTTGTCTTTTATGAAATCTCCAATCCTGTCCCAAGTGTTTATATTTAAGGCTTCTATGAGTGACAGATGGGTTGCTTTGGATTTTATCCATTGCAGAAGGTCTGTTAGTTCTGCTCGCGTGATCTCTATGGAATACGGTGTTAACAAGAGATATGGAGCCTCTGTATCTCTTTCTATCTCTGGGGAGACCGAATTTCCCATGTTTTTTTTACCTTTTTCTTGCCGCTTTGCTTCCGCGTGCTTTCTGTCACTGCTGGCTTTCATTTGTGGTTTGTCGGCTTTTAGTTTCAGTTTTGCAGCTTTTTTACTGCCTCTGCGTCAGCAGTTTGACTTCTTGCCGCTGCTTCCTTGTCTTCTTTCTCCTGGTATGTGCACTGTCAATTTTTTCCAGCTCGGTTTCATTTTTGCGTCCTTCAGCCGCGTTTTGCACTCAAGTCCCGACGCTTTTAAAGATGTCTTGCTTTTTTTTGGTAAAAGCGTTCTGAGAACTGATACAATCTCGTTTGAACACTACCGAGTTTCCTTGTTTCAAGGTATTTTAAATTGTTCCCTAATACAGGGAGATGCCCCGCATTTGGGTGCCATTTATGGCTTATTAATGTAATATAATAAATAAGACACAACCTGGCAATTAGGATTTCCAACAACCAAATATTTTATTAGAAGAAAACAGCCATCTTATATATCCTCAGGCAACACGTGACTCTCCTGACCAATCACAGTGGGCTCACTCTGCCCATGTGTGTCAGAGTACAGCATTGGAAACTACCAATCCCAGAATGCCTCACCCAGCATCCCTGGGACACGTTTCCTATATGTCACGGTTGAGAACTTTGGTAAAATCAGCCTATGATCTCCAAAGGTGGTGCATATACAAAAAAAAAAAAACTATAAAAAATTAAAGAACCCAAAGTCAAGCTACTTATATAAAAATATATATATATTTACGTAAATTACAGTTATATACAGTTAAGATACTATATACACAGTAAAAGGGGATCCACTCCCCGAAGGGATAGGGAAAGGGGAAAAAAAGGGACAAAAGGTAACAAAAGGGACACCGAACAGGTATACTTGATCAAACTCAAGAACTATATTAGTAATTAACAAAACAGATTTCACTACTTCCCTTAGAAAAAGTAGGATTGGCAGACACAGCCAGCACTCTCCGAACCCCCCACGTGGCAGGCCAGAGGTCACTGCAGGCCTCAGCTTTAGATAAGCGAGATCAACGCAAGGACCTACAGTTCCCGACCTTCGTTGGAAGAGAAGAGAGAGAGGTCTTTAATCTCCAACTTATTTATACTCTGATTTACGTAAAAATTGTATGGAATACTGGGTATTTGGCCACTTCCTTAGTTACAAACTGGTTACCAAGAAGGCCTAGATCAAAACCATCACAGTGGTGCATATACAAAAATTGGACTGCAATTTGAATAATACTGTCAGAACACTAGACAGTACCATGACTATTGTATTTGTTTTTCTTCTCTTCTGTCATATTTGTAAATGTTCTGTCCCAGCAGTTTAACAGCATTTTGCGCTCTTTGACTACTGGAGTCTGTGAAAGTGATTGCCTCGAAAGGCATTGAAGAGGGAGTGCATCTTCCCCAATACAAGCACATATAGACCAGGATTGATAAAGACCTGGGGAATCTAAGGCTAGGGGAACAAAAGCAGGAAGTAGAATTTTTAATAGATACAGAAGCTACATTTTCTGTATTAAACCAGGCTTTGGTACCCACTGATGTAAGTTTTGTGTCAGTAAGGGGAGCCACGGGTCAAACAGAAAAGGCTCAATTTTTGAAAAAAAATTTGTGATCCACAAATTCTTATACATGCCAAACTCACCAGTCTCTTTACTAGGAAGAGACTTACTGGAGCAATTGGGAGTTGAGATTAAATTTGAACAGGGCAAAATAAAATTCAAGATAAAAGAGGCAATTAATTGAAATTTTAAGTCTTGCCCTAATAGAGACCCAAAATTCAGGCAGTATACCTGAAGAGGTAGCGAATCAGGTATTCCCTGGAATATGGGCTTCAGAAACTCCAGGGAGAGCAAAAATAGCATTGCCAATCAAAGTAAAAGTTATTAAAAGAATGTGAATCAAAATATAATACTCCCATCTTGCCAGTAAAGAAACCTGATGGGAAGTATAGGATAGTGCAAGATCTTAGAGCAATTAATAAGATAACTGAAGACTTGCACCCTGTAGTGGCGAATCCATATATACTGCTGACTAAATTGACACCAGAACTAGAATGATTTACTGTCCTGGATCTGAAGGATGCTTTCTTCTGCCTGCCTTTGAGCCCTGAAAGTCAACCACTATTCGCTTTTGAATGGGAAAATCCTGCCTAAGGGCAGTAACAGCTGTGATAATCAATATACAAGAAGCATGGAAGTTCACACTGGGCCAGAAAATTACAGTCATGGTCTCTGATACAGTATTATCAGTATTAGAAGTAAAAGGAGGTCATTGGCTTTCACCTCAGCGCTGAGGACTCCTGGTTCACAGAAGAAAGCAGTTTAGTCCAGAAAGGTGTACATAAGGCTGGATATGTAGTAACCACTGTAAATGAGGTAATAGAGGCAAGAGCCCTCCCTGTCAATACCTCAGTCCAAAAAGCAGAAATTATAGTGCTAACCGGAGCACTGCAGTTAGCAAAAGGAAAGAGGATAAATATCTGGACGGACTCAAAATATGCATTCGGAGTCTTTCATGCTCACAGAGCAATTTGGAAAGAAAGAGGACTATTATCTGGGCAAGGAAAGTCCATTAAATATGTAGATGAAATCCTTGAACTATTACAAGCAGTCCAGTTGCCAGAAAAAGTTGCTATTATGCATTGCAAAACTCACCAAAAGGGCGTTGTTGACCATGAAAGAGGAAATGCCATGGTTGATCAAGAGGCAAAAAGGGCAACCAAAGCAGAAGGAAGCAAAATCCAGTCTTTGATCCCTGACGGTAAGATTCAAATTCAGCAGTCTAATATAAATCCTAGATACTCTAAAGAAGACCGAAAGTTAATCCAGGATTTAGGAGGAAAAATAGAGGAAAATAAATGGGCCAAGACACCGCAGGGTAAGTTATTAATACCCTCTTCTATTTTATGGGCCCTTATCATGGTGGAACACAAGAAAACACATTGGGGAGCAGAAGCTCTATACAAATATCTAAACCAGAATATAATAGCATGAAATCTCTATACCACTGTGAGGCAGGTGAACCAACAGTGTGAAATTTGCCTGCAGAATAACCCGGGAACCCATAGCAGAATTCAACTTGGGCAAATAGGGAAAGGTAATTATCTGGGACAACAATGGCAAATCGATTTTTTGGAACTGCCCAGAAAAGGGGGGGTATAGATATTTGCTCGTTCTCACTGACACTTTTTCAGGTTGGCCCGAGGCATACCCTTGCCGAACTAATCAAGCCAGGGAAGTGGTAAAGGCACTGTTACAAGAAATAATCCCCAGATTTGGTGTCCCAGCAACCATGTCCTCGGATCGGGGATCACATTTTATGGTCGAGATGGTCCAAGGAGTAAGTAGACTTCTGGGAATAGATTGGTCTATAGATCCCTATAGACCACAAGCTAGTGGACAAGTAGAAAAGATGAATCACCTTATCAAAACCCAGATCATAAAATTGGGACAAGAAGCGGGATTACCATGGCCTAAGTCACTGCCCTTGGCACTTTTATGAGTAAGAACGAAACCCAGAAGCAAAGAGGGGTTGAGTCCTTTTAAAACAGTTTTCAGAAGACCCTATATGCTACAGGAAGGAGTGTCAGGTAAAGTAAGAACTGAAACATTAACAAATTATATTGTACATTTGCAGAAGCATCTTAGAAATGTTGAAAAGCTAGTCCTTGGGACATGAGCTCACAGCCTTGATGGGCCAATTCATAATATTGTACCTGGAGATTATGTGTATGTAAGATCTTTTACAAGTGAACCCCTGGAACCAAGGTGGAGAGGTCCATACCAAGTGATGCTGACTACTTACACTGCAATCAATGTTAAAGAGCAACCTCCTTGGATACATTACACCAGAGTCAAGAAGGCCCTGAGACCTGTGTGGACGGTGCAGCCAGCAGGGAATTTGAAAATTAAATAAAGGTGTAGACCAGCAGATGGGGACTAAAGACATTCAGAAACTTCTGATGAATCCGAGAAATCTGGTAAAATAACTGCTCAGAAGCCTTTGGGTCTTTTGAGCAGCAAAGGTATTTATTTGTCGACGTCAGGAGCAAGTGTGGTTCGCACCACAAAGCTCTTGCTCGAAGGTATCGGTGCAAAACAGGGTAATTTATACAGTCTAACTTCTATGATTACAACATCTTAACATACATATTCATATGATTGCAACATCTAATACATATTGATAATAGGCGGAGTCTGGGCGGAGTCTGGGCAGAGACCTTTCTTGGCCCCCATTCTTGGTGGTACATCCAGTCCTTCATCCTGTGGGGCTGGGTCTTCCGTAGTCTTTCTCGATATGATCTCTCCATCTTTCTATTGTTTTTGCCCCAGTCACTGAAGCTTGGAGAAAGCCTTGGCTTTAGGTCTATTTCTCCTATTCAAATCTCTACCTTGTTTTACCTTGTCTTAATTTATGGCCTACAGACCCACTGTATAATGTTTCTAGCATTCTTCTTAAGATTAGGTCCAAGGAACGGAACAGAACCAATTTTTCTTTAGCAATTTAGGCAGAGCAAGTATGGAGGGGCTTCTCTCAGCTGAGCAAGATATTTCAGTTAATTCTTTAGGCCTTGCTCTCGTTTCACTGACTCTGTTGCTGTATACAATAACAGAGACAAGAACCTGGACTGAGAACACATATGTAAGAAATTTAGAAACTTTAGTGAAAGCTGCAAATGTTACAGATTGCTAGAAATGTACTGCCTTACCCAGAGGAGAAATTAAACTACCATTGTATGGAATAGCTGCCAATAACTGGAACAAGGACAACAGCACTTGGCCTGCGTTCTGGGCAGTAAAAGGAAACCCCGATAATGGATTTTGTGAAAAGAACACTGAAACTAACCACCCCTTGGGACCAAGGTTTGATCTGCAGATACTACAGGAAGAGAAATTTTTGGTATTAGTGAACAATAATAGCTGCCACTGGAAAATTGGCTATTACAACACAGGTCCTCTTTTCTATGAACTTTGTCAATACAGATGGCATATGTGGCACAAGACTGACGAATAGAAAAGGATCTACAAGTAATTATGGACAAAGCTAAACTCTTACATGAAAGAACCTTAGATGATACACAGATCTTTTTCTACACAGAGCTTTTCTGATTTGTGGAGAAAATTGACTTCCTGATTACCTGACCTTGGTTGGCTGAAGCAACTATTTGTTGTAACCCTTACTGTAATAATCTTAGGAATTTTGATCTGTGTTTTCCTTAAATGTTCCATATGGTGTTCAAAAAGTAGTAGTGATAGTTAATTAGAATGGAAAAGACATCAATTAAGACAAGAAGTGTAATCGGGGAACTATTTTGCAAGAGTCCTCAGACATGAAGAAATTTTATAGAAAACAGTAAAGGAATTTACTTAGAATATAGAAAAGGGGGGATTGATAAAGGGTGATCAAAATATAAAGCAATAACACAAGATTGTAGCCTTAGTTGCTTACTAGCTAATTTTTAAATAGAATTAGGATAGGGCCCTGCTTGCTTATGCTAACTTACAGACAGGATATAGTTAATTTTATAATGAAGACTTTAACGGGAACAGAAAACCTTGGAGTTTCAATAAGGGATTGAAGTTCAAAAGAAGGGACCTTGAAGGTTGATAAAGAGAGGGTCCTGGAGATGACACCAGTTTTGAGTTAATGGGACAGTGCCAAATCAGCAGTTCTTAGCAAAGGTAAAAAGTTCAAGCTGAGGAAGACTTCTTACTTCATCCAAAAGACCTCCAAAGACCTCCAAAAGAAGACCCCCAAGGGACATTCCAAGGCAGAGTTATAGGAGTGGTATATGTTAATAATTTCCCCTCCTACTTTTCTGTAATTTGCTGACACAATTAATGCATATGTAACACAACTAATGTATATGTAATACAACTAATGCATATGTAACAATATATCGCATAAAAGGAGCTGGACAAAGGCAATGGGTGTGCATACTTGGGCGGAGATATCCCCTATACACCCGGCACTGTGAATAAACATACCTGCTTCAATACTCTTTGTGAGTTTTGGGGTTTGTTTCCGCAAGTCATGAGTTCCCCCTAACAAGGGTGGTTGAGGTACCCTCCAACCTTGTGAATCTGTTGGTGAAGGGCCTCATTACGAGATGCTGACAGTCTGTCGGACACCAGGGATTCAACTTTCCTGGGGGACTGATGAGCAAAAATCTAAACTTCCACCTTTCACATGACATTAAATTGGTGCAGCGAGTAGGGTTGTCATGGATAATATGCTGCAAAAATATAAATGTGCACCCTCCCAAGCAGGGAAAGAATGGGCTCAAAAGTTTTGGGAGGATGAACAGTAGGTGCTGGAATGCATTGAGCATTGTTAAGCTGAACAGAAATGTAAAGCAGGGAAAGACCAAGGTGCAATTTGTGAAGTTTTAGGAGTTTGTTTGTCCTGTCCACAACAAGAAGCTAAGAATTCATCTGCCCCTGCACAAATTTCTGATGTTGAGTATACTGTTTTGAAAATGAGGTATTGAAGTCATCATTAGCCTTTGAGAAAAACTTGGGAGAGAAATTGGAAACTTGGGTTGGTAAACTTGCTTCTGAAAATAAATCCCTGAGAGCCGAGATGAACCACCTAAAAACTTTACACATGGCAGCAAAGCATGAAAAAGAACTGTTGTTAGGGAAAAAGACTCAACTTCGGCAGCTTCGTAAAACCATATCTTTCCCTGACCTCGAAGCTTGGAGCAGAAACACACAGAGTGACAGTGACTATAGTGATGATGATGAATGTTTCTTTAGTTTAACAAGATTACAACTTAGAAATTAAGAGACTTCAGGTGGAAGTGTGGAAAAGAAACAGCTTTTTATTAACAAAATCTGAATAAACAACAAATGGTGCAATCAAAACCTTTCAGAAGAAACATAACAAAGTCCCAAATCCCCAGGTGGGGTGGGGGTGGAGAGAAACCCACGGCAACCCGGAGGATGGGGGGGAGTAAGGGGGAAGGGAAGGGGGGAGAGGAGGAGGGGGGAAGGCAGGACTGTTCTGGCAGTTCAAAAGCTGCTCACAGCTGTGCTCACAGTCAGCAATGAAGAATCATAGAATCATAGAATCAGATGGGTTGGAAAGGACCTCTGAGATCATCAAGTCCAACCCTTGATCCACTACCACCACAGTTACTAGACTATGGCACTAAGTGCCACATCCAGTCTCTTCTTAAATACCTCCAGGCACGAAGAATCCACCACCTCCCTGGGCAGGCCATTGCAATGCCTGATTACCCACTCTGTAAAGAATTTCTTCCTAACATCTAAACTAAACCTCCCCTGGTAGAGCCTGAGACCATGCCCTCTTGTCTTACTGATAGTTGCCTGGGAGAAGAGACCAACCCCCACCTGGCTACAACCTCCTTTCAGGTAGTTGTCCCTTTTTTTCCCCCAGGCAGTCTTGAAAGTAGAATACCTCGCTCTGAGATGGGTCAGTCTCTCTCAGTCATCCTCTGTGAGGTGTCCCGTGGGGAAAAAAACTTCCTCTCAGGAAAAGAGAAAAAGATGGCCAAAAACCGGGCTCCCGCTCTGTCCGGTCCCGGACCAAACCCAAAAGCCCAAATAAAGGACTCCCCCAGCTGTCCCTGCGGCCACAAGCTTCCCCGTGAGACCTCCCCCTCTCCCTGCTCCTGCGCTGCCCCACACGTGCGGCTCCGCTTCACCTCCGCCCCCTCCCCGACTCCCTCCATTCCGGAAGAAACAGATGAGGGGGGAACGGAACCCTAGGGAAGAAAAAGAAAATTCCAACATCTCTTTTCAAACCTATGACAATGTGTGAGGGTCGCTGGTTACAGTTCACAGGTGATTTCATTGTGGACATTAGTTAAAACAGAGATGATATTAGGCAGTAATGAGGAAGTCCATATCACAACATGTACAGTTCCCTGGATGCCAGCTGAGTTAATGAAGTTGCAGGACAAGTATTCCAAGTGAGCAGGTGAATCTGAAGTTGAATATGTGTGGTGAATTTCCCCTACCAGAGGGGACCGTGTGTTGTTGAGGATGAAGTGAGGAGTTACTGGGGCTCAGGTGTGTTTCTAACCACACCGGGAGATGATAATTACTCTTTAACTACAAGGGAAGTATACTGGGCAGGAGGAATAGATCTGCAAGAGAGAAGAGACCCATTGGTAATTGAAACTAATAGTTTTTCTGAGTTATCTGCATCAGTACAGAAAACAGCATGCATGCAAACAATATATGATAGAGATCTTACAATGAACTCCCCAATGCAAGCCCTTGTTGACCTGGCACAGTAAACCCCTCTCATTTGTGGGCTCCCTGACAGCTTAAAAATGTATGTTGGAGATCTCCAAGACAGTCTGCAAAATTATAGATTTACTACTCATAGATGCAGATGGAGCCAAAAGGATCCTAATATTACTTGAGATGAGTTAGTACATGAAATAGTTAACTATGGGTGTTGAATGGTCTGGACTATTAAATCATCAGCAGAAAAACTGCTGGACCATGCTGTGAAGGTCCCTCACTCAGCACCCTTTACGGTGAATGAATCCATGGGAGACAGACTTTGTCCAGGCAGAACTCTCTTGCAACTTTATTACTCCATTTATATGGAGTCTGAGCTATCAAGCCAGGCCAGGTGTTACTTATCTGCACACATTCCACACAGACACTCCTGTGGCTGCCTTCAGCCACAAAGAACAATCATGCTTCAAGCGGCTTTCCTGCTTGACCTTGTGATTCTTTTCACACGCACACTAATCTTAGCTCTGGCTCGCTCAAAACCACAATATTTTTGCTTTAATATTTTCTTCTTCTATCATCCAGGTGGCTGGTGTTGTCTTGTTTAGCTGTTTCTATAGAGACATGCTTCTGTATGAACAATTTCTGAGACGGCTCAAACCCCCTCATAGGTTGCTAATATCTCCTTTTCAGTTGGTGTGTAGTGGGCTTCTGATCCTCGATCCCCCCAGTTTCAAAACCCTAATGGTCAACCTTGGGTTTCTTCTGGTGTTTTCTGCCAGAGGATCCAGGTGAGACTATGATCCTCAGCTTCAGGGTAGAGTATATTTTGCATGGCTGGTCCTGTCTGAACAGGTCCAAGAGCTACTGCACAGGCTATCTCCTGTTTGATCTGCTCAAAGGCCTGTTGTTGCTCAAGGCCCCATTCAAAATGGTTCTTTTTCTTGGTCACTTGATAGAGGAGACTCATAAGCTGAATATAACCTGGAATGTGCATTCTCCAGAGTCCCACAACACCTAGGAAAGCTTGTGTTTCCTTCCTGTTAGCTGATGGAGACATAGTTGCTATTTTGTTTACCCCATCCATGGGCACATGACAGTGTCCATCCTGCCATTTTATTCCCAAGAACTGGATCTCCCGTGCAGGTCCCTTTACCTTGCTGTGTTTTGTGGCAAGACCAGCTTTGAGAAGAATTTGGATTATTTCCCTTCTTTTCTCAAAAACTTCTGCTGTCTTGCCCCACACAATGATATCATCAATATATTGCAGGTGTTCTGGAGCTCCCCCCTGTTCCAGTGCAGTCTGGATCAGTCCATGACAGATGATTGGGCTGTGCTTCCACCCCTGGGACAGTCTATTCCAGGTATACTGGACACCCCTCCAGGTGAAAGCAAACTGTGACCTGCACTCTGTTGCCAGAGGGATTGAGAAAACCACATTAGCAATATCAATTGTGGCACCACTTGACTGCCTTTGACTCCAACTCATATTGAAGTTCCAGTGTGTCTGGCACAGCAGCACTCAGAGGTGGCATGACTTCATTCAGGTCACGATAGTCCACTGTCAGCCTCTGATGCCAAAAACCAGCACTGATAAACTGCTCAGAGACAATTTTAGTCTTTAAGCAGCAAAGGTATTTATTTTGAGCAACATTGGGAAGCTAGCCAACTCGGGTTGGACAAACTATCTCTGAAATTCTCAGTGAAAAGACAGGTAATTTATACAATTTTCGTGAGGGGTTGCAACATTCTGATATACATATTCATTAGATTTTGACATGTAATTATCATATTCATAATAGGCGGAGTTAGAGTGGAGCTTGAGGCGGAGTCTTCTGGAATCATCTTTTGGGGAGAGATCTGGTGGTCGTTATGGCTTCTTCAGCCTCATTAGGGGTCATCTTGCTCCTCATCCTCTGGTGGCCTTTTCAACTTTCTTCGTTTCACTGACTACATGTTTGGAACTTGCAAAATTTCCTTACCTTTTGCCCCCACCTCAAATGCCTATCTTATTGCTAGGTTGCTTAAAGGACATCTCTTCTATCTCTTACTTTAGTATGGTCAGCAAAAGAGAACAAGCTGTCTCTATTATATTTCAACATAACCAGGGCATCTTTGTCAAAACATGGTACCAAACTCCATCTTAGTTAATTCTTAAAAATATAAACACTGCATTCCTCAGGGCAAGGTACCAGGCTTTTTCTCAGAGCAAGATTCCAGCACTTCTCTTAGATGATTTTTTTAAATCTTTGTTTCACCTCCCTTCTCCATTAGACTTTCACACTGGTCATATGGGGCTGTTAAAGGGTGAGAGGGTTCTGCTGATCACTCCTTGGCTCTCCAGTTGACAAATTAGCTTATGGATGGGAATTGCAGAGTCTCGATTGGTGCAATATTGCTGCCGGTGCACTGTTCTGGTAGCAAGTAGCACTTGCTGGTCTTCAACTTGCAGCAATCCCATGATCTAGGGATCTTCTGAGAGGCCAGGTAGGGTAGATAATTGTTTGATCTTCTCTGTGTTCACAGTAGCTACACCAAAAGCCCATCGATACCCCTTTGGATCTTTGAAGTACCCTCTCCTGAGGTAGTCGATGCCAAGGATACAAGGGGCCTCTGGGCCAGTCACAATGGGGTGTTTTTCCCACTTGTCCCCTGTTAAACTCACCTCAGCCTCTCAGACAACTCCCCCTGTCACTCCAGAGATCCAGATGGGTTCTACACTCCTGTTCCTTGATGGCATCTGAATCCGAAAAATTCGGTATAATGAATTGCCCAGAGACTTTGATCTTTTGAGCAGCAAAGGTATTTATTTATTAGCAGCACTGGGAGCAAGCCAGCTATTGCTGGAAAAACTTGCTCAAAGGCTTCACACAAAATCAGCACTTTTATACAATTTTCCTACATGATTAAATGCATATTCAAGTGATTACAACATCTATCTATGCATATTAATAACAGGTAGAGTATAGGTGGAGCACAGGTGGGACTTAGGGCGGTACTTCTCTTGGCCCTCAATTTTGGGGGTAGTTCCGTCCTTCCTCCCATGAGTCTGGGGGCTTAAACTCATCTTCCTCAGTTTGACCCTTCTTCTTTTCCATTGTTCTCAACCCACTCACTGAAGCTTGGAGAAAGCCTTGGCTCCCAGCCTGTTTCTTCTATTCAAATGTCTACCTTATCCTACTGCATCTTAATTTATTACCTCTAGGCCTATTACATGTTCTTTTATCATTCTCTTAAGTTTTGGTCCAGTAAGTAGAACAGAACAAGCACAGATCATTTTTGGATGTTAGTAGCTTGTTAGTAGGCCCAAATTTCTTAGATAACTCTTTTGGACCTGACCTCCTATTTCACATCAGTGTTCTCTGTGCACCAGTATCTACCAAAGCTCTATACCTCTGTAAATCCAGTGTGCCAGGCCATTGAATCCACACAGTCCAGTAAGCGCGGTCATCCCTTTCCTCCTCCTGGCTGAAGGCAGGGACCCTCTATTCCTGTTCCTGGTCAGAGCATTCACTCTCTAACCTTTGCATTGCCAGACCAAAAGTCCCCTCACCAGGATCAAAGAAGGTGATTTCAGTTCTTTTATGTCTGGGGGATGGCTGATTGCATTCTTGTGTTTTTGCAGCAAGTACACTGACAGTCTTCTTGGGTGACCCCTTCTTAACAATTCTCTTCCCTCTCAGTTCACGTACCTGGGCTTCCAGCTTAGAGGTGGGTTCACAATCCCACTTCCTCATGTCTTTCCCCCGGTAATGCAGAAAGAACCAGAGTTTGCCACGTGGCCGGTGCCTGGGGCTTCCTTTCCCTCTGACCAGGGCAGAAGAGGACCAATCTCTTCAGCTGCCTCTAAGAGCTGAAGTGCTGTCCCAAGGGGATGTGGAAGTACCCAGAGTTTCTTCTACGTTTTGGGGCCAGGAGGACACCATCTCTACAGTTGATGTATTCATTTGTGGGTAATATATTGCTATCAAGCTGTTGGAATATGATGCAGGAGCACTGTGAACCACCTTCCTCCACGTGGCCATTGTGCAAGGGACATCCTCTGGATCTTTTAGGATGTCATCACTTTTCAGATCACTATTGATATCTTCCAGCACTGCTAATTCTCTCAAGTACTGGATACCTTCATCTGCAGTGGTCCACTTTCCTGGGAAGTTCATAAGATCTGTCCTTACATGGATATCTTGCCCTCACACTTGAGAGGAGCCATCTCCAGAGACTGAAAATTTCTTCTTCTTTTCCACTTTCAGTTTCCTGATCTCCAGCGGGGGATCCCAGCTGTTGGGCTTCATGACCTTCTAGTTGCTGACTATCAGCCCCATTATCCCAGCATTGAAGCAGCCAGGCAGATATCCACTCGCCTGGCTGGCGGCTGTAATCTTTTCACAATTCTCAAAGTTCTGATGAGATCAGGGACTGGGTAACTTGGGTTTCCTGTTTGATTTGTCTCGTTGCTTTCAATTTCTTTGTTTAAGGACCAGCTTCTTGATCGGTCCCTCCTCTGTTGGAGACAGCCTGAATGAGGATGAGGATTTCAGAAGGTGGAAAGAAATAACTTCTGGTAATATGAGCCAGACTGCGTAAAGATAAACAGACTGTCTGTTAGATTGTGAGCTCTCTCTCATGGGGGAGAGTAGGTTTCTCTGATTGGCCAATGTCCAGTCAGAGACAGTTAGTTTTTCCAATTAAGTACTTAGTAGTTTTCTAAAGATGCATGTATCCCCCCTTTTATGTATATCAATCCCAAATCCTAACCAATGCTCTGTCCAAGTTTATACATACCTATCCCCTTTTTCTAGAACCTTCCTTATCTGCCTATAAAAACCATCCATTTTGTAAAATAAACTTAGATCAGCTTTAGTACCCACAGCTGCTGTCTCTGTGTGATCTGACCCCTGAGCTCAGCCAATACTCCACCGGGCACAATGAGAGAAACTGCAGCTCAGCTGTGAACCCCGTTGGTCTGACTGCTGACCCCGAGACGCCAAACTGTGATACTCCTGATTCTCCTTCTGATTCTCCTTCTCCTCCTCCTCCTTCTCCTCCTCCTCCTTCTCCTCCTCCTCCTTCTCCTCCTCCTCCTCCTCCTTCTCCTCCTCCTTCTTCTTCTTCTCCTCCTCCTCCTTCTTCTTCTCCTCCTCCTCCTCCTTCTTCTCCTCCTCCTCCTCCTTCTTCTTCTTCTTCTTCTTCTTCTCCTCCTCCTTCTTCTTCTTCTTCTCCTCCTCCTTCTTCTTCTTCTTCTTCTCCTCCTCCTCCTTCTTCTTCTTCTTCTCCTTCTCCTCCTCCTCCTTCTCCTTCTTCTTCTTCTCCTTCTCCTCCTCCTCCTCCTCCTCCTCCCCCCCTTTCTAATTGATGATATGGACCTGTAGCTTGCCTTATCCATTTTTTCTTTTTCACTACTGGGACAATCTGGAATATCCCTTTGGTTTGTTTGGGTCAGCTGGCCTGGTTGTGTCCCCTCCCAGGATCTTGCCCACTCTCATCCTACTGATGGGGGGAATGTTGGAGAGACAGAGCTGATGCATGTGAAAGTCATCTCATTTAGTAAAGGAAGACAAGGAGGATAAGGAGGGTGAAGCAGGGCTTTCAGAGGAACTGGAGGAAGAGACAGAAGAGGTAACCACCACTTGATCCCTATCCTTGAGTGAGCTGTGGGAAATACGAAAAGATTTCAGCCATCATCCAGGTGAGCGCATTACCACCCAGCTTCTCTAATGCTAGCCAGTAATTAGAGGAGAGGGGAGCCAGGCAGCTGGGATTACTTTGTAAGGAAGAAGGCATCTACAAAGTGATTGGAGAAATGACACAAATCCTTAGTCTCTGAAGGTGACTCCAGTCAAGCATGAGGGAAAGGTAACCCTACAAGGACAATGCTACATGTTGCCCAGGTAAATGGACTGCAGTAGAGAAATGTATCCAATATCTGAGGGAATTAGCCGTGCAATAGATGATTTATTATGATCCAAACAATGTGCAGTTACCTACAGATACAGATGAAGTCCAATGCCTGAAACCCATGTGGCGGAAATTTGTACAGAGTGCAACAACAGCACATGCCAACCCACTGGCAAGATTATTCTGGAAAGATGATGTGCCACCAACAGTGGATGAAGTGGTTTGCCAACTTTAGGAATATGAAAGTATCTCTTCCTCCCTCATCTCAGTTAGGGAGAAACTGTCCAATAAACTAACCCAGGAGTTCCATCAATTAAGAGACTGTATGTCCTACTCCCCATTTGTAAGAGCCTGTATCAGTGGTTGACAAGAGGCATACTTTTTGCTCAAGAGAGAGGATATTGAAGGTACACACAAAATCATGGAATCACAGAATCATTTAGCTTGGAAAAGACCCTCAAAATCATTGAGTCCAACCTGTCAAAGGTGATCACCGCCTTGTCAACTAGACCATGTTTCTTGAACAAGTCCAGGGATGGTGACTCCACCACCTCCCTAAGAAGCCTGTTCCAATGCTTGACAAACCTTTCCATGAAGAAATTCTTCCTGATGTCCAACCTGAACCTCTCCTGGTGCAATTTGAGGCTATGTCCTCCTGTCCTTTCTCTAGTTGCAGGGGAGAAGAGGTTGACCCCCACTAGGCTACAACCTCCTTTCAGGTAGTTGTAGAGAGCAATAAGGTCTCCCCTGAGCCTTCTTTTCTCTCCAGACTAAAAAACCCAGGTCCTTCAGCCACTCCTCATAAGACTTGTGCTCTAGACCCTTCAGCAGGTTCCTTCCCTTCTTTTGGACACACTCCAGCACCTCAATGTCTTTCTTGAAGTGAGGGGCCCAAAACTGAACACAGTACTCAAGATACAGACTAACCAGTGCAGAGTACAGGGTGATGATCACTTCCTCAGTCCTGCTGGCCACACTATTTCTGATACAAGCCAAGATGCCATTGGCCTTCTTGGCCACCTGGGCACACTGCTGGCTCATGTTTAGCACCCAGGTTGACAAATCCCCCCAGGCCTTTTTCTGCTGGACTGCTTTGCAGCCACTTTGCCCCTAGCCTGTAGCAATGCAGGGGGTGGTTGTGACCCAAGTGCAGGACCCAGCATTTGGCCTTGTTGAATCTCATATAACTGGCCCTGGCCCATCGATCCAGCCTGTTCAGATCCCTCTGCAGAGTCTTCCTGCCCTCCAGCAGATCAACACTCCCATTCAAATTGGTGTCATCTGCGAACTGACTGAGGGTGCACTCAATGCCCCTGTCCAGATCATTGATAATGATGGTAAACAGGACTGGCCCCAATACTGAGCCCTGGGGAACACCACTCGTGACCAACCAGCTGGATGTAGCTCCACTCCCCACCACTCTCCGGGCCCAGCCATCCAGACAGTTTTTTACCCAGGGAAGACTATACTAGTCTAAGCCATAAGCTGCCGGATTTTCCAGGAGACAGTATCAAAGGTTTTACGAAAGTAGACATATCCACAACCTTTCCCTCATCTACTAAGTGGCCAATCTTGTCATAAAAGGAGATCAGGTTGGTCAAGTGGGACCTGCCTTTCCTAAACCCATGCTGGCTGGGCCTGATCCCCTGGTTGTCCTGTAAATGCCACATGATGGCCCTCAAGATGATCTGTTCCATAACCTTCCCAGGCACTGAGGTCAGACTGACAGGCCTGTAGTTCTCTGGAGCCTCCTTCCAATCCTTTTTGTAGATGGATGCCACATTGGCCAACCTCCAGTCATCTGGGACCTCCCCAGTTAGCCAGGACTGTGTATAAATGATTGCAAGTGGCTTCATGAGCACTTCTGCCAACTCCCTCAGTACCCTCGAGTGGATCCCATCCAACGCCATAGACTTGTGTATGTCTAAGTGATGTAGCAGGTTGCTGACCATTTCCCCCTTGGATTATGGGGGATTCATTCTGCTGCCCATCTCTGTGTTCCAGCTCAGGGGGCTGAGTACCCTGAGTACAACAGGTCTTGATATTAAAAACTGAGGCAAAGAAGGCATGAAGTAGCTCTGCCTTTTTGTCATCCTTTGTCACTATGTTTCCCCACGCATCAAATAAAGGATGGAGATTCCCCTTAGCCCTCCTTTTGTTGCTGCTGTATTTATCAAAAGGAGCCCCTGGTGGTCTAGTGGTAAAGGCACTGCGCTATCACCGCCGAGACCTGGGTTCGATTCCCGGTCAGGGCCACTCCCGGGCAGGTGGGGCTCGTTAGCCCTGAAAGGCAACCCACCTACGTCCTAAGGACCTCGCTGCCACCGTCCAAGCTTGCTTGGCCCCGGCAGATGAACCTTAGGATTAAAGGGTGGGCTCAGTTCCGCACACACTGTGTCTCACCTAAAAAATCCAATGCGCAGGCTGGAAGGTGTAAAGACCTTCCCCGGATCTTCGCTCGCGAAGACTGGCCATTATTATTATTATTATTATTTATCAAAACATTTTTCACTGTCTTTTACAGAAGTAGCCAGATTAAATTCTAGTTTGAATTTGGCCCTTCTAATTTTGTCCCTGCATAATCTCACAACATCCATGTAGTCCTCCTGATTTGTCTGCCCCTTCTTTCAAAGGGGATACACTCTCCTTTTTGTCCTGGGTTCATGCCAAAGCTCTCTGTTCAGCCAGGCCAGTCTTCTTCCCCAGTAGCTCGTGTTTTGGATCCCCTTACCTTTAAGATTTCCTTCTTGAAGAATGTCCAGCCTTCCTGGACTCCTTTGCCCTTCAGGATTGCCTCCCAAGGGACTCTCTCAAGCTCCTAAACATGCCAAAGTCTGCCATCTGGGCATCCAAGGTGGAAGTTCTGCTGCTCCCCTCCTTACTTCTCTGGGAATCAAAAACTCTATCATTTCATGGTCTCTGTGTCCAAGATGGCCTCCAACCATCACATCACCCATGAGTCCTCTGTTCAGAAACAACAGGTCCAGCAGGGCGCCTTCCCTAGTTGGCTCACTCACCCACTATGTCAGGAAGTTGTCTTCCACACACTCCAGGAACCTCCTAGACTGCTTCCTCTCAGCTGTATTTTATTTCCAGCAGGCATCTGAGGAGTTGAAGTCCCCCATGAGAACAAAGGCTAGCAGTCATGAGACTTCTCCCAGCTGCTTATAGAATATTTCATCTGCCTCTTCATCCTGGTTGGGTGGTCTGTAACAAACTCCCACCATGATCTCTGCCTTGTTGGCCTTCCCCTCGATTCTTACCCATAAACACTCAACCCTAACGTCACCATCATTAGGCTCCAGACAATTGAGATACTCCCTAACATAAAGGGATACCCCACCACATCTCCTTCCTTGTCTATCCCTTCTGAAGAGTTTATAGCCATCCATTGCAGTACTCCAGTTGTGTGACTCCTACCACCATGTATCTGTGATTAGCCTTTCAAAGAGTGCTATCAAAGCCAGCCTGGACTCCTAGGTTATCTGGATAATGTTTTTGAATTTTGAGATTATCATTAGTTGTTTTAAAAAACATCTGGACAGACTGTACCTTTGGTCACACACTACCTCCTATTAGGGATATTGGGGATCTTCAGCCACCTTGTAAACATGATAAAAAAAGTGCTGCATTTGGACAACATGAGAAAAAAAAATCTCACTGTTGAAAAGGAAGTATCATCCTTATATGGACACAAATCACCTGATTTTCAGGCAGTTAATTCAACTAGCATAGAGCTTACAGCCTTCAGCAGTGTAAACCATGCAAGGGAACAGAGGAATGAGAGGAGCCTGATGGTCATTGACTCTTTACAAACAACGAAAGATACAGAGTGTAGCACCAAAAACATGACTGTTCTTGCCTGAACTTGCCCAACGGGTTCCAAGTGCACTTTTTTGCAGTTACAGGAAAGCACTTTGAAGATGCTTGCTCAGCATGACTGATTGAACATGGGCAAACCTTGCTTTTACTATTGTTTGTCCCTTTATCCTTCTGGACTGTGACTGTTCTGCCACCTGGAAAGATGACTACTCTGTATGGCTAAAATGCATCTTTATTTTATAAGTACTTTTTGCTACTGTAATTCTTCCTGGGAAGTGTTTTCAGCTTAGAAGGTGACCTGAACAAATGAGCATCTGCCAGTGGACCATAAATTCACCTCCTTAGAAAAGGAAGCTTTCCTCAGCAGGTCCAGTTAAAACATCAGAAACACATCGAAACCACAGAGTTGTGGTATTAAAGATCCACAGAGTGACTAGGGTTAGCAAGGGAGAAAATGAAAACACCTTTTCACAGACACAACAATCAAAACCAGATGAGCTGGTCAAGAGTACTCAGATGGTACCTGTTTCTCAAGCTGTTTCTCCTTATATACCTGACTCACTGTCCCTCTAAGCTAGTGATGGTCACTCTGCTGCATGTGTGCCTTGTGCCTCTGATTACAGCTATGGGATAAAGCCTGCCTTCCTCCCTGAGCTCTTTCATAGTGGGGCATGTTAGAGTGTATCCCTGTCTAATTTGAACACTTTCTTAATCTAGGCCTGTTGCATTACCAGAGCATCTAGATCTATTGCTTATTCTTTACACTACAGTGTGACAGCTTAAGCAGCAAAAGTGTGACATCACCCTGAGCAGCTGGCTCAATCCTGTTTTCACATGCATCCTAATGTAGTTGGACAGATGGATGTAGAGGTTTTCAGTGTCACTTCTGCAACCAAAAACCAAGTGTGGCACTCTGAAGAAGTGTTAAAAGTTTGTGATGTGTTGTTAAGAGATTGTGGAGATGTTGGCCCATCTTTGGAGAACTGATTGTCATTGGCAGGGAGCGCTGTTGGGCTCTGGCAGTTGCTGCATGGGGCCCCCGATGCACAGGAGAAACCAAAATGGAGATCGCCCCCCCCCCCCCAAGAAGGGGAAGGGGAAAAGGGGAAAAAGGGGTTCTTTCCACAGACTCACACTGTCAGCGGCTGACTCTGGCCCAGATTCCCTCCCCCTTCTTCGATGCGCACAAGCTGCTGCTAAACACGGGATGCAGATCGGCTCAACCTCTCTGATGAAGTCCGAGTAGGTCTGGGCTGGGGGCAGAACAGGACTCAGGAGAACGGAGGCGAACCGGGGACAGAAGCAGCCAGATGACCTGGCTGAAAACAAAATGAACCTCAGAAACCCTCTTACATAAACACTCCCTGAGTCAGGGCAAAAGTGAAGCGACTGCTGTTTCCCGAGGAGAGGAAACAAAACTCATCACCTCCCCCCCCAGTCTTCTGAAGGCCATCAACCTGGATGCAAGGCTGTTGACCAGTTCTTTTGTGTGTGTCAATCGTCCCAGCCAAAAACCACCCTCCCCCTCCCTCATTCAAACATCCCTCTTTCACAGTGATGTAGGGGAAAGAAAAAAACTTCCCACTTTTTTAGAACAAGTAAACCTATGACAGACAGGTATCATTTCCATAGTCAATGGCTGTCCCTCCAAGATGTCTCTTGAGTTCATTTAGTCCAGGACTGTGGGCTCTATACATCCTAGATGTCTTCCAGGGCAGGAGGGCTGGTGATGTCAGCTGGTTGCAAGCTGCATCAGGAGCTCACTACTGGTGTATCTGGAGCAGTCCATCCTCATTGTTCATGGGAGTTATGACATACAGTGGCAGTGTAATTCAGCAACCAATATTATACAATTCAACATTGCAGACTGTTCTCACCCAAAAATCAAATCCCCTTGAGGTACACATTGTGTTTCCCTGTGCCTCTGCAGTACCCACCAAGTGCAGCCAGGTCCTTGAGCAAAAGCAATGCCATGGATGGGTTTGTCTTTGCTTGAGGCAGGACTAATCCAAACTGTCTTCCCTAACACATTGCTCATATGTATTGATACCTTGGAGTTTTGATGTTTTGATTTTTTAAATTTTTGTAGATCTTAGAAGTAGTTATGTAGTAAATGTAGATTTTAGAGTAGCAGCATATTATCCCTTTACCCTTAACACACCAGCTCAAACCCCTGTTACCCATTCCCATATCAATTCCCTAAATTCCACAACCTGTTTAGTCTCTTTTTCAAGGTAGAATTGTAGAAGAACACCCTAACCCTACGGAACAAGATACAGCCGTAGACCCAACAACCTTCAAACCTAGAATTCTGGAAGGCCTCCAAGGACATTACGTGCTCTGAGGAAGATGAAGATGAAGAAGAGGGGGTCCAAAAACGCCCCCAGACACAATTTCCAAGAGGCGTGGCGAGGGCAGAACCTGGGTGGTGACAGGACGGGGATTGGGCAAAAATCATTATAAAAACTGTGGACATCTGTATTTCGGGAGCGCATGCTGGGGGTATTCCAGAAAGCCTGGGGGCTCATTAAAGCCTTTGTATCCTTATCTCCTACCTAATTTGGCTTGGAGTCTTTTTTTCCCCACAGACATTTAGGCAACAGTTTTGGTGACTCCGTACGGGGAACTCGGGACATGTGACTCCTCTGGATCGATATTCCATTTTGCAGGGATTTCTTCTTCGACCGGCATATCTTGAAGAATTCCTGCTCTGATCTCGGGGAGTCCAGCTTCTCCGCACGCGGAGGAGATAAGATAAAGAACAAAACTCCTAGAGAATTTTAATTAGCAGTTGCGGGAAGGAGTTTCCCCAGGGCTAGGGAATACGGTGAGACTGGGAAGGGAAACGGACTTGGGCCCAAAAAGTCAGTGTTTTCCCAGTCTGTTGGCAAAGGGATTTTTGCCGGAGTGGGCAGTGGAACTTCCCGGAAAGTTTTAGTTAGGGCAGGCAGGAGGATTTCGGGTTTTGTGTTGACCAGGTGTGGCCGCGGAAGGGGGGGGACGCCTCCCCCGGTTTTAGCTCTGTGTTTCTGCCTGAACCTGGTAGTGTCTGGATTAGATACAAAGTCTGCAGTGTGTGTGTGAGTAGCTGTAAGTTCTAGGTTAGATCTGTCGTTTTCCTTGTGTGTTGTTTGTTAACATGGGATGTACACAAGCTAAAGAAGAGATTCCAGAGGGAACCCCTCTCACTTTGGTTTTACGGTATTGGGATGATTTAACTGGCCCTGAAACATCTTTAAAAAGGTGGGAGGTAGTTAGACTCTCTATGGATGTCTGGCTCTATACTGGACAAATTAGAGGAATAGCCTGGCCGAAATTTGGCTCTTTTGAGGCAAATACAGTGTTTCATCTTATGACAATCCTTCATAAGGAGGAAATGTGGTCGGAATTGCATTATGCAGAATTATTCTACCTTTTCTTAACCTGTCCGAAATTGAGAAAGGCATATAAAAAGGACAAAGTTAAAATAGAAGCAGAACTCACAGAAATGGCATTAGAGGAGAAAAAGAAAAAGAAAAATCGTGCTAAACATGATCCTAAGGAGGAAATTAATCTTGAAATCCCTGGAAATGAAGATCTGGACCTCTTAATTCCCTCGGATATGAGAATAACAAGCCCAGGACCCTTCCTGGGTCCGGCCGCAGGTGCGGGGGGCGTCGGTCCATCAGGAACGGGGGTAACCCCTGGGGCGGGTCCTACCAGCTCGGCAGGGACGGCTGGATCTGCAGTGCCGAGTCCAGTTGCTTCGGGGGCCCTGGGGGCAACGGCGGGACAAACTGGGACTGCTCTGGGTGGAGCGGGAGTCCTGGGAGCTCCTGTTAGTACTCCGGGACCTGCGGGGTCGGCGCCGGCTGTTCCAACTGACACGGGAGCGGCAGGAGCCGGGGCGACCTCTGCCCCGGCTGCGCCAGGAGCTCTGGCACTGGCAGGACTGGCGGTAGCCCCTCCCAGAGCTGCGGAACCAGCCCCTGTCGAGGCCGCGGGGCCGGTCCTGTCTGAAGCTGCGAACTCCCTGGGTGTTGGTGATCGGGGAGCGATGGCCCCTCCCGAGGCTGTGGGGCTGATCCCGTCTGGAGCTGCGGGCTCTGCCAGTGTTGGGGTGGGGGCGATAACCCCCCCCCCCCGGACTGCGGGGCCGTTCCTGGCCGGGGCTGCAGGCCCTTTTGGTTACGGGGGGGCGGTAGCGCCTCCCTGGACTGTGGGGCCAGTCCTGGCTGGAACCGCGGGCTCTGCCGGTAGCTGCGGGGGGGCGGCGGCCCCCGCCGGGGCCGCTACAGGCAGCGCGGGCTCAGTTGCTGTGGGAACAGGAGGCTCAGACCTCAGCACTGCGGGAGGAGGAGCAGGGGTGGTGTCTGCAACCGGGGTCCCTGCCCCGGCTGACACGGGACCCTCCATCTCTGCCATGAGGGGCGGGGACGAACCCGCCCCCATCCCTTCGGCACCACCCTATCCTACGGAGGAAGGGGGGAACCAGGGTTTAGAATTACAGCATCGGTGGAAGAGCAGATTAAAGTTTACTGATATAAGCACAGAAGTTTCTGAGGATGAATCAAACGATAGCTTGGGGAAGGGGGAAGAGAAACCACTTGTAGTAAGACCAAAGACAGAGAGTAGATGTAGAATTTTTAGTTACTACAAATACTGCATATTCTGTGTTAAACACCTTGGAAGGGAAACTGAGTCACGATACTGTAACTGTGGTTGGTGCCAGAGCGGTAAATGAAACCTAGCCTTTCTTCAAACCTTTGAAATTTAAATTAGGGAAACACTGGGTAACTCATCAATTCCTCTATATGCCAAATTCTGCCATGCCTTTATTGGGTAGAGATTTATTAGAAAAACTGGAAGCTGAAATTAAATTCTGTAAGGGGGGGAGAATAAAAATTATCATCCCTAACACTAAATATATCGAGGCAGCCACCTTCTTCATACAGGAGAACCATGGAGACATTCCCTCAGAGGTTGAGAATACTGTGATCCCTTTAGTGTGGACTAATGAATATCCTGGGAGGTCCAAGCAAACAGAACCTGTAAGTATCACGCTCAAGCCAGGAACAACACCGGCTCTACTTTACAGAAGCTCCAAAAATTCATCGAGCTTTCCAGGCCCATAGGATTGGACACCTCTACTCAGAGGATGAGACATAGACTGTTTCTGCTGTGCATGTTATCTGTACAGTCGGTAACTATGAATTAAGTTTGGAGCCTAATTTACATTTGGCTTTAGTAAAATGCACCTGATATTCTCCATGAAAGTGAGTGCTAAATTTGCACTATGGATTTGGCTGCAATTCGGAACCAAACCAAAATTCTACATCAGGTATCTCTGGACAATGTCTCACTGGGTTTGGGAGACACTCTCCACAAACTTACTTCATAGCTACCGAACTGGACCTGGATTAAACAACTGTTTCTATTGGTGATGTACATAGTTAGTGTTTGTGTAATAGCTTATTGCATGAACCAATGTTGTAGATGTTGGTCATCTTTTTGGAAAGTGATTAGAAGTAAGTAGTAGAGATTAGACAAAATTTTTGAGTTTTGTCCAGTCTCTAAAGGGGGGACTGATACCTTGGAGTTTTGATGTTTTAATTTTTTTAATTTTTGTAGATCTTAGAAGTAGTTATGTAGTAAATGTAGATTTTAGAGTAGCAGCATATTATCCCTTTACCCTTAACACACCAGCTCAAACCCCTGTTACCCATTCCCATATCAGTTCCCTAAATTCCACAGCCTGTTTAGTCTCTTTTTCAAGGTAGAATTGTAGAAGAACACCCTAACCCTATGGAACAAGATATAGCCATAGACCCAACAACCTTCAGGCCTAGAACTCTGGAAGGCCTCCAAGGACATTACGTGCTCTGAGGAAGATGAAGATGAAGAAGAGGGGGTCCCAAAACACCCCCAGACCCAATTTCCAAGAGGTGTGGCAGGGGCAGAACCTGGGTGGTGGCTGGACGGGGATTGGGTGAAAATCATTATAAAAACTGTGGACATCTGTATTTGGGAGTGCACAGCATGATATGCAGGCCAGTGCACTGGGGGTATTCCAGAAAACCTGGGGGCTCATTAAAGCCTTTGTATCCTTATCTCCTACCTAATTTGTCTTGGAGTCTTTTTTTCCCCACAGACATTTAGGCAACAGTACCACTGGGACTTTATCCCCTTCTATGGTACATGGAGGTTTTGATTGGGCAGGCCCAGCTCTATTGGTAGAGCCTCATGTGTTCACTAACCAGGTGACCTTTGCTAAATCCCAATAAATCTCAAGGTCCCACCATCCCTTGATTTCAATGTGGTTTTTAACAGTCCACTGTATCATTCAACTTTCCCAGAGGCCTAGGAAGCTGTTGAAATCCTTCCACATACCCTGTCACTTCAGGGCACGTTTCTTTGTCACTTTGTTGCCTTAAAAATCAGGAGTAGAAAAAACTCCAGGCAGATTTATCAGGGATAAGATAATGCCCCCCTGGCACTCCTGCCTGGAAATTGAGTCGGAGGTCCTAAGACCCCTTTCTTCCTCATCTTTTTCTTCTTCATGGCAGGTACTGTCTTTGAAGCTTCTCCAAGGTTCTGGGCTTGAAGGTTGCTTTGACTATGAGGGTATCTTGTTGTTCAGGCCTGAGGTGCAAATGTTCTTAAAGAGAAGGTGTTTATTACAGTTCTACATTGAAAAAAACCTAAACAAGCCTAAAGAATTTAGAAAATTCGATATTAAATGGGGGAATAGGGTTTGGTGAGTGTAAACTACAATTCTAAAGTGTGACAGATTATACAGATACATTAAAATCTACAAAGAGTTAAAAATACAAAAAATTCAAAGGTATCACTTCACTAACAAGTTGTTTCCTCTTACACCAGGTTCCACACACCCAACAAAAAACCATTAATGTTAGATGGGGATGGACAAGAAACTCGTGAACCCATACAACAAAGCTATCCACATCAATCCCATTGTGGCTATCATTACTGCCACTGCTGCTGGAGGGTCTACTGAGAAACCCCGCCAGCACCACCTTCTGGCCGCAGCTATAACTGCACCAAAGGAAAATGCAGTTACCAGTTCAGCAACACAGCAGTGGAGAAAGAGACCTCTGTGTGATATTCACTCTCTGTTATTGTGCATTTGTAGTTTATTTTTGGGTTTTGCCTTTTGCTTTTCAGTAAACATTTTACTTTGTTTCTACTTCATTTCTGATGTGGGGTTCTCCATGGGCTGCAGGGGTATAGCCTACCTCACCATAGTTTTAACCACCTGGAACACCTCCTCCCCCTCCTTTTTCACTGATTTTGGTGTCTGCAGAGTCGTTCCTCTCACATATTCTCACTCCTCTCTCTCTTCGATGCCCGAAGTAGGCTGTGACCCTCTGCAAAACCTGTGCTGGAGCAGGCTCTTTGCGGGACCTGTGGACCTGTGGATAGAGGAGGGAGTAAAGTTAAGCCCAGGAAGAAGGGAGGGGTGAGGGGGAGGTGTTTTTAAGATTTGGTTTTATTTCTCATTATTCTACTCTGATTTTAATTGGTAATAAATTAAATTAATTTTCCCCAAGTCGAGTCTGTTTTGCCAATGACAGTAATCAGTGAGTGTTTACTGCTGTTTACAGATGGTTACTGTAGTGGGTTTGTGTGGTTTTTGGTGGGCAAAACCATAACAATTACTGTTGCCCAAACCAGAAGGAACAGCATGAAACTGTGTCAGGGAGGTTTAGATTGGATATTATGAAAAGGTTCTTCACCCAGAGGGTGGTGAGACACTGGAATAGGCTCCCCAGGGAAGTGGTCACAACACCAAGCCTGCCAGAGCATGATTCTTGGGGCTGTCCTGTGCAGGGCCAGGAGTTGGACTCAGTGATCCTTGTGGGTCCCTTCCAATTCAGGATATTCTATGATTGTATGTCAGGTGCTAAAATGAAGTGTGATGTTTTGCTGCATAGCTAGCAGTGAAACACCCATCCTGCCTTTTGCTCACTCCCCTGTCCTGGAAAAGGAAGGTCAAAAGATTCATGGATCAAGATAATGACAGTTTAGTAGGGAAAGCAAACAAAGCAAAAATAACTCATTCACTGCTTCACATCAACAGGCAGATGTCCAACCACTTCCTGGGGAACAGGACTTCAGTATGTACAGCAGTTGCCATAACCACAAACATGTCCCCCTTTCTCCTCTTTTCCTTGTGCTTTTACTACTGAGCACGTCTCTTAGAACGCTTCCATCAGCGTTGCCTCCGTACAATCCTAAACATCCACTGGACTGACTATGTGACCAACACATCTGTCCTTGAACAGGCAGCAGTCACAAACATTGAGGCCATGCTGCTGAGAACACAACTGCGTTGGGCAGGGCACGTCTCCAGGATGCAGAACTACCGCCTCCCTAAGATCGTGCTCTATGGGGAACTTACCACTGGCTGCCGCAAGAGAGGAGCCCTGAAGAGGAGATACAAGGACTCCCTGAAACAGTCCCTCATCCTTGGCCATATTGATCACCACCATTGGTCTACCCTGGCCTCTAATTGGAAGGCCTGGAGAAACAACATGTATAATGCTACTGCTTCTTTTGAAAACACATGCAGGATCACTCTCGAGGAGAAAAGACAATGCAGAAATAATCGCATCTCATCGATATCACCTGGGGAGTCTTTCTGCTGTACCTTCTGCAACCGGACTTGTCTATCTCGCATTGGTCTTTTTAGCCATCAGCGTGCTTGTAGCAAGTGTGGGTAGAACCCTTCTCAAATCTTCGTTCGCGAAACCTAGCCATGATGATGATGATGACTACTGAGCACATCACATGGTATGGAATATCCCTTTGGTCACTTTGCTTCAGCTGTGTTGGAACCTCTTGTCTACACACCAACCTACTGAATTTTGGGAAAGGGAAGAAAGAGAAAACCTTGATACTGTGAGAGCACTGCTTAACAATAGTCAAACATTAGTTTTATCAACACTGGTTAAGTCACAAATGCATCCCAACTCTGACTGATACTGTATGAATGGGAGGTTACAGCATCTGAAGGGATTTAAGATTTACTTGCTATCTATATTCCTCTTCTTATTCTGTCTCATTAAAGCGGTTATACTATTGTATCAGGGAATGTTGATATTTTTTGGTCTGTGTTTGACCCAACCACCTGCGAAAGTTTTGTTCTTTGCCTGCCAAGTTCACTGATAAACGGGAGTTTCATCCTTGGAGAAAGAGTTTCTTGTATAAACTGTTTCAATTGGTGTCCTGTAATTGGCTGGTTGTCTGTAGAGGACATTTGAAGGAGAAACTGAAGAGGAGAAGATGAAGTAAAGCCCCCAGACCCAAATAGATAAGACCCTCTTGAGTGAAACAGCACATGCATTAGGGGAATTCCAAATTATTCACGCATGCGCTGAAGGGGTACACTTATATAACCAAGGGGGCGGACTGAGAACCTCTGTCTGGGCAGTACTGACCACACCTGCCTGGACAGATGCAATCAGTTAATGGTATAAAAGCAGTCGACTGGGTTTTTCGGGGGATCTTTGCTTCACACGAAGGATCACTTGTCTATAGCGGGGACACCTGCATGTGTGAGTCATCACCCCTCCGAAGGACGCAGCTGCTGTAGAGGTTTCTATATCGGGAGTGGGTAAGATAACTTAGTGACACCTGCGTGAGTAGCGTGTCTCATTCTCTTATTGTTCTCTTTCTCTCGGGTTCCCATTTACTTGGCCACTCTTTATTTGTAATAAATACTGGGTTTATTGTTGAGCTTTCAGCAGTGTCTTGGTTTTCAATCTCAGCATCCTTTCGAGTTTACTCTGTTACAACTATTAAACCATTTGTTGCCAGGGTGGGTAGTGTCTTGATTTAAAGACAAATGCTGGGGCTGGAACTCCAATAAAATGAACTCCCTCCACTTTTATTCCTTCCCCTAATATAGAGAGACAAAAAATGTGAGGAGGTTATAAGTAAAAAAAAAAGTTTATTAACAAGGAAAAATAGCAGCACCACAAAGATACAAGGGAAACAGCTTAACCACAAAAAGGGAGTTCACCACGTCACATGGTCCCCTGGGTACAAAGGGGAAAGAGAATGGCGGAGGGTCCTCCACACCAACCACCCTGCCCACCCAACCAAACAAAAGAAAACAATGGGAGAACAGGGGCAAAAGCAAAAAACCCAGGAAACTGCACTGCTCACAAGGAACCACACTACCAAACTGACCACTCCACACCACCCATTTAGGTTCAGGTCTGAACTGCAGCGGTGGTACCAGTTCAGAGTCTCTTTGTTCCCTGCCAGGTGTTGCCCCTGGCACAGTGCCTTGGCCTACTTGGCTTGACTGGGCTGTGGAGCAGCAGCAGAGGCTCCGACATGAGCAGTGGTTCCACACAGCGAGGGAGTGGCAAACGAGTGGCAGGCGAGTGGTGGCGAGCGGTGGTGGTCCCAGGTGGAGGACCGGTGATGGTGAGATTGTGACGGCACAGTGGCTGGGGTGGGGATGATCCCTGGACTGCTTCGATCCCTGCGCGACTCGACGAGTCGACGGCTCCTGGCTTTGCTGCTGTCCAACGAGGCAAGGATGGTTTCTGCCCGCAACTGAGACCCGGGAAAAACTTTTACCCGTGGCAAAACCCCCTCCTCAAACTCCCCGCGCCAAGTTTGTGGGGGCGGGGCCCCCCTTCAGATGATGTAATGGCATGAATATTCATTGCTATAGCTCCCTCCCCTGGCTTGTAACCATAACAGGTAGGAATCCAGTTGTAATATCAAAGAGATTTCACAAACAGGTTCATCTGTCCCTCCAAAGACATTAATTTTCATCAATCTATTTTCTGGATATTGAGATGGGTTCCTGTGAATTTAAGTAACCTTAGTACCCATGTGCATTAAAGCTATCTTCTGATGTCAGCGATGATGTCTCCAAAGTACTGTCAGGAAAATATAAGGTCTTTCATCTCACGTGGGTCCCCAAACACCTGTCGCACCTTGGGAATGGGATCCAAATCTAGTCAGTTGGATGTTTTCCAGTGAACCGCCAGACTGGGATAATTGGTCCCAACATGTTCTCCTTTTCTTCAAAGGGGGAGGGGAAGTAGAGGCCCAGTGAAGGCAAGGTTGTAAACAACACAAGGTGACAGCCTCCTTCAGGCATCCACTTGCTGTGGTCCTCCATGGGCTGCAGGAGGAAAACCTACCTGTAGAGGTTTTGAGTCTAGACCTTTCTTGGTATTCCATATGATTTTCATGTAAACATGAGTATAAATAAGAAGAGAGAGGAAGCTCTCGCTCTCTTTCTTCCAGTGGACTGAAGGCGAAGGTTCTTTGCTGTCATTCTGCCCAGGCAAAGGAGTGAGGCCTAGTGTGTCTGGTTGACCTTGAGAAGCAGATAGTGCCAGCGGTTGTTTGGTGCGGATCACTGCTATCTTGAGGAAAATATTTGGTTTTTATCCCTTTTTTCCCTTTTTCCCTTTTTACTTTCCTCTTCCTTTTCCCTTCTGGGGGAGTTCCCTGTGGGTGATATCTTGTATATAATTCTATTTATATATATAAATGTGTGTTACTTGGAATTCGGTTTGGTTTGGGTTCTTTTGATTTTTGAGTGGTCTTTTCGGTCTGTCTGAGAGAGAGAGAGGGAGGGGTGAAGGTCTTTTTGCTGTGGTCCAGGCACTTGGCTGGGAGCCAAGTCCAACCTGGGACACTGCCTCACCATGGTCTTCATCACACTCTGCACCCAGAGCACCTCCCACCCCTCCTTCACTGACTTCAGTGTCTGCAGAGTTGTTTCTCTCACATGTTCTCACTCTTCTCTTCTGACTGCTGCAGTTGCTGTTGCAAAGAAACTTTTTCCCTTCTTAAATATGTTATCACAGAGGCACTGCCACCATTGCTGAAGGGCTCAGCCTTGGTCAGTGATGGGTCCGTCTTAGAACTGGCTGGCATTGGCTCTATTGGACATAGGGAAATCTTCTAGCAGCTTCTCACTCTAGCCCCCCTGTAGCCCCCTGTCACTACCAAACCCCTACCATGCAAAACCAATACAATCACAATGGTGTTAATTGCCCCAATGAAAGAAAATATTTTAGGTTGTCATGGTTCAGTTAGTTTCTTGGAATTTTTTCCCTTCCCCCTGGCTATCAGGTAAGCACTTAACAACACAAAAGACTTAGCTCCTCAGCTAATGACCGAGAGATTAGTCTCCTAGGAAATGGGGCAGATGAAGGAGCTAATGTTTATCTTTTTCTCCTGTCTCCTGGGCAACGGGGGAGGAGGAGTTTTTTTGGTGGCTGGGGCTGGGGACACAGCACACATCGGAGGGGAAGCTTGCTGCAGTCTCTCTCTGCTGTCAACCGTTGCTAGCTGTGGCTGGAAGAGTGTGGGAGGGGAGGCTGGGTGCTGTCTCTTCTCTTTGCTCTCAGCCGAGCCAGCCAGGAACCTCACCTGGATTTTTTTTTCATCGGATAGTAGCTGGGTTTTTTTCCCCTCTCCCATTCCCGTTTGTTTTTTCCCTGGCGGTGTCCTTGTGCACATTAGGGGAAGAGAAAGGACTGGGCGGAGCAGTTTTCGACCAGCCGGAGTAAGTGAAATTGTCTGGTCCCTTTTTCCCCTCTCCCTCTCCCCTTTCCCAGTGTGTGGGAAGGGAAAGAAGGTCCTGGTTTTTTTTGGTTGGATTGGTTTCTCCGGCATACACGGGTGGCGGGCACTGGACATTACAAGTTCTGCACCTCCAGTGATCCCACAGCACCACTTGGTGACTGCTATAGGACATTACAAGCTCTGCGTCTCCAGTGACCCAACGGTGCCCCCTATTGACTGTGGTTGTGAAGCAAGACAAGGCTTTAGAAGGGTTAATTGAAACACTTTACTGTAAAAACCCACTTTTTTCCCCCCTCCCTTTCTTTCTTACTCAGAGGAAGACTATGTTCTGTACTAAGTGCAGCAGACCTTAGAAACCCACATGAAACACTGAGCAAGGAGCTCAGCGCTAATAAATCTTACCTAAAGGAGCCAGGTTAAACATTTGAATAGGTGAAATAGGCCTGAAGCCAAGCCTTTTCTCATGCCTCGACGATCAGAACATAGAACAATAGAAAGAACAGAAGGTTACGGGGTCAATCGACGATGAAGAGGAAGATCAAGACCCTTTGATGAAGTAAAGACTGGATGTACCCCAAATTATTCCTCAAAGCTGAAGACCACGCCTCAAACTCTGCCCTGACCCCTCCTGCTATGAATATTGTAATCTAATAATCCAGTAATATGAATATGTATGTGAATATGTTGTAATCATGGTCAAAGCTGTATAAATCACCCTTTCATACCTGACCAACTCGGGGTCCCTTTTTCCAGCAATAGCTGAGGGACTTCCGTGGTCGCTAATAAATACCTGTTGTTTAAAGGCATAAAACTCTGTCTCTAAGCAGTTTTGTTTTATTTGCCTTTTTTGGGTATCAATTTGGTGAGCCAACCAGGAGACCTCTATCCTCTCGACTGTGAAATCCATCGAAATTCAGGACCCCTTCCCAGGTGCGCCAAGGTAAGTTTTTACCTATAAAAGGGTGGGTTCCTGACTTCGCTGGCTTCTCGCAGGGGCAGATAAGGACCTCATAGCTAAAAGGTATTTATTCTGTTTTTTTAAGTTGCACCAGTGTCTGTGGAAAGGTGTCTTATTGCAAATACAGGACACTGTTATCATGCAAGGCACCCTGTAAAGGAGGACGCTTCTTTCGGTCTGTACGGTTATGTTTGGCCAAATATTTAGCCGAATATCTGTTTGGGAAAACTGAGAAGTTGGTCTCTTTCTGTTTGGAGATTAAGATCACTCGTTTCCTTCTAGTTTCTGGTTTAGATAGGGATTTTTGGGCCCAGTTATATTGTCTTGTTTTATATGTAGTTTTTGTGTTGAATTCATTTGGTATACATTGCCTGTTTACTATATGTGGTCTGTTTGTATCAGTGTATTGTGGTTGTGTAGGGAGCCCCTGGTGGTCTAGTGGTTAAGGGTGCGGTGCTGTCACCGCCGAGACCCGGGTTCGATTCCCGGTCAGGGACACTCCCCGGGCAGATGGAGCTCGTTAGCCCTTAAAGGCAACCCATCTACGTCCTGAGGACCTTGCTGCCACCATCCAAGCTCGCTTGGCCCCGGCAGATGAACCTTAGGATTAAAGGGTGGGCTCAGTTCCGCACACACTGTGTCTCACCTAAAAAATCCAATGCGCAGGCTGGAAGGTGTAAAGACCTTCCCCGGATCTTTGCTCACAAAGACTGGCCATTATATTATTATTATTATTTATTATTATTATTGTGGTTGTGACAAAACTCAGGTTTTGGCATTCTACGGTCTGTGGTAACATCTTGTGGCCTTACTCGGTAAAGGTCTGTAACAAAACTCAGGTTTTGGCACAAAACACAGGTTTTGGCATTTCACAGTCTGTGGCGATATCTTGTGGTTCTAGTTAGTATGGGAAGTGGACAAAGTAGTGAACCCCAAAACTCCCCTGGGATGTATTTTAAAGCATTGGAAGGAATTGGACGGCATTCCTGGTGGGAATTTGAGTAAAACGGCCCTACTCAAATATTACAAAGAATGGTGGCCTTTGTATAAATTATACAATGTAGAAAAATGGCCTCCAAACGGAACTTTAAATTATATAACCATGCTACAACTTATGTTGTTTCTCCGTAGAAATGAAAAATGGAATGAAGTGATTTATGCAGATTTATTTTTCACCCTAAGAAACAAGCCAAAATGGCAAAAAGACTGTGGAATAAATGTAGTACCCCAAGACCCCCTTGTGTTAGCATTAGAACGAGATCAGAAAAATCACAAACAGAAAAAGCGTTGCTGTGATGCTTGTAGTATTGGTGAGACGTGCCTTAACTTAAGGAGACATAGTGATCAAGAAAACATGATCAGTCTCACTGACCTCCAACCTTTTGCCCCACCAATAAAAGAAGATTCCGGGGACAGTCAATTGGAGTCTTTCTTCAAGAAAAGAGAAAGCACTACAAAAGGGAAAGAAAAAGAGGAGGGAAAAGAGAAAGAAATGCCAGATCTGGGAGAGGGAAAAGAGAAAGAAATACCAGATCTAGGAGAGGATAAAGCAAAAGAAATACCAGATCTAGGAGGGGATAAAGCAGAAATTAGCCCACCAACACCGGGAAGAGATGATCCCGAAGAAGGAACAAGCCATTCATATCATACTAGAGCTGCAGAATGAATGACCAAAGAAAAGGGGGGAGGGAAATCTAAAGAGAAGACAAAGTATACCATCGCCCCTCTCCATCAAATAATGCCAATAGTGGGAGAGCAATCGAGAGTCAAAGTACCTTTCACGACCAGTGATTTGAATAGTTGGAGAGACGAAGCTAAATGCTTTAGGAAAAATCCAGAAGGGGTCGCTAAAAGATTTGAATTGATTGAGAAAAACTTAGATATAGATTGGGAAGATATAGATCTCATGTTGTCAGAACTAACAGAAACAGAGAAAGAGCTTGTGTTAAAAACAGGGAAAATACATGCTGCCTTACTACCGGGGAATGTTGGGGATATATTTCCTACAGAAAATCCAAAGTGGGATCCAAATGATTCAATTCAATATGACTTACTAGTACAATATAGAAAATTAATTGCTTTAGGCTTACAACATGCAATTCCTAAAGCGATAAACTGGGCAGCTTTGTATGACGTGAGACAAGGACGTGATGAGACCCCTCAGATTTCTTAGAGAGACTCAGAGCTGCCATGAGGCAATATACACCATTGGACCCCGCATCGGAGTCTGGGAAACAACAATTACTAGCATTACTTATGGGGCAAAGTAATCCAGACATTAGAAAGAAACTGCAAAAACTAGAGCATCCAGCAAATAAAGATTTAGAAATGCTGATGAACGAAGCCTGGAAAGTATATAATAACAGAGAGCAGGAGGAAAAGAAAAGAGAGGATAAAAGGTTTGCCAAAGCTGTAGTCATAGCAATGACAACACATAAATCAAAACACCCAGGTTCAAATTCATACAGAGGTAGTAAGGATTGCAACAAATTTCAGCCAGAAAAAGGTTCCGCTCCTCGACAGCGAAAGGTTGAATCAGTGTGCATATTGTTTTCAGAAGGGACACTGGAAACTAGTGTCCTAAAAAGAAAGAGAAAAGTATTGTCATTGACCTTCAAGGTAGTGACTGAAGTAGACCGGTGGGCCAATCCCTAGCAGACCCACTGGTTAAATTGGAGCTAGGGGAAAGTGAAAAGGAAATAGACTTTTTAATCGACACTGGAGCTACACTTTCAGTTATAAATCAAGAATTAGTGCCAAAAAGTGATGAATTTATTCAAGTCATGGGAACTACAGACCAATCAGAAAAAGCTTTCTTTTTGAAACCCCTAAAATATAAAATTGGAAAGCAAATGGGAATTCACCAATTCTTATATTTGCCTAATTCTCCAAAACCCCTTCTAGGCAGAGACTTGCTAGAAAATTTGGGAACTGTGATAAAGTTTGATAAAAATAAACTTGAATTTCAAGTAAATGAAGATCAATTTATAATGGCCTTGAGCCTAACTATCAGTTGTGTAGAACCAAAACCAAGCAATCATTTTATTGAACAAATTATGAGTGAAACCTACCCGTTAGTATGGGCGACAGACATCCCTGGAAAATCATAGCAAGTAGCCCCAGTAGTTATAGAATTGAAACCAGGAGTAAAACCAGTACACAGAAAACAATACCCACTAATGCTAGAAGACAGGAAAGGGATTGAACCCATAATAGAAAAATTTTTAGAATTGGGATTATTAATAGAATGTGAGTCAGAATACAATACACCAATTTTACCTGTTAAGAAACCGAATGGAACATATAGACTGGTACAAGATTTAAGGGTAGTAAACGAAATCACAAAAACCCTGCATCCGGTGGCAGCAAACCCTTATACACTCCCTACCAGATTAAAGAA
>NW_026086638.1:0-14808 GCF_022539395.1 Myiozetetes cayanensis | reverse complement strand
GGAACCCCAGAGACCCCCAAAAAATTGGGGAGGTCTGAGTTGAGACAGGACCCGAAAAACCCAAAAAAACCCCAATAAATCCCCAAAAAACCTCAATAAATCGGGTCGGTTCGGTCCCAAATTGTCCCCATTTTACCCCAAAATGCCCTCAAATTTAACTCCCTGAAACTGGGGGGGATTCAAATTCCACCCCTGGAACCCCCAGAGAGACCCCCCAAAAAAATTGGGGGGTCTGAGTTGAGCAGAACCCGAAAAAACCCAAAAAACCCCAAAAAACCCAAAAAAACCTCAATAAATCGATCCCAAATTGTCCCTGTTTTACCCTAGAATTGTCCCCATTTTACCCCAAAATGCCCTCAAATTCCACCCCTGGAACCCCCCAGAGAGACCCCCCAAAAAATTGGGGGGGTCTGAGTTGAGTTGGACCCGAAAAAACCCCAAAAACTCCCAAAAAATCCCCCAAAAAACCCCAAAAATCCCAATAAATCGGCTGCGTTCGGTCCCAAATTGTCCCCATTTTACCCCAAAATATCCTCAAATTTAACTCTCTAAAATTGGGGGGATTCAAATCCCACCCCTGGAACCTCCCCCCAAAAAATTGGGGGGGTCTGAGTTGAGCAGGACCCGAAAAAAACCCAAAAAACCCAAAAAATCCCAAAAAAACCCAAAAAATCCCAATAAATCGGTCGCGTTCAGTCCTAAATTGTCCCTCTTTTACCCCAAAATGCCCTCAAATTCCACCCCTGGACCCCCAGAGAGACCCCCCAAAAAAATTGGGGGGGTCTGAGTTGAGCAGGACCCAAAAAAACCCCAAAAAACCCCAAAAAATCCCAATAAATCGGTCGTGTTTGGTCCCAAATTGTCCCCATTTTACCCCAAAATGCCCTCAAATTTAAGCCCCTGAAACTGGGGGGATTCAAATCCCACCCCTGGAACCCCCAGAGAGACCCCCCAAAAAAATTGGGGGGGTCTGAGTTGAGTTAGAGCCAAAAAACCCCAAAAAAACCCAAAAAAACCCAAAAAATACCAATAAATGGGTCGTGTTCGGTCCCAAATTGTTCCCATTTTACCCCAAAATATCCTCAAATTTAAGTCCCTGGAATTGGGGGGATTCAAATCCCACCCCTGGACCCCCTCCCAAAAAATTGGGGGGGTCTGAGTTGAGCAGGACACGAAAAAACCCCAAAAAAACCCCCAAAAAAACCCCCAAAAATCCCAAAAATCCCAAAAACCCAAAATCCCAAAAAACCCCACCAAAAATCCCCAAAAAAATCCCCCAAAAATCCCCAAAAAATCCCCAAAAACCCCAAAAACCCAAAAATCCAAAACCCAAAAATCCCCCAAAATCCCCCAAAAACCCCAAAAAACCCAAAAAATCCCCAAAAAAACCCCAAAAATCCCCAAACCCAAATCCCCAAAAAATCCCAAAAAAATCCCAAAAAAATCAACTGGGTTTGATCCCAAAATCAACAACGGCCCCCAAACCCCTCCCAGTTCATCCCAGTCCCTCCCAGTGCATCCCAGTCCCCTCCCAGTCACTCCCAGTCCATCCCAGTCCCCCCAGCCCCTCAATTTACCCCCCAATCCAACCAAATAAATCCCATTTAAAGGGGATTTCTGGATCCCAAACCCCCAAATCCCCCCAAATCACCTCCCAAATCTCTCCCAGTGCCTCCCAGTCCCCTCCCAGTCACTCCCAGTGCCCCCCAGTCCCCCCAGCCCCTCAATTTACCCCCAATCCAACCCAACCAGTCCCATTTACAGGATTTAAGGGGATTTCTGGGTCCAAACCCCCAAATCACCCCAAAATCCCCTCCCAGTCACTCCCAGTGCCTCCCAGTGCCCCCCAAACCCCTCCCAGTCCATCCCAGTCTCACCAACCCCTCAATTTACCCCCCAACCCAACCCAACCAGTCCCATTTAAAGGGGATTTAAAGGGGATTTTTAGGTCACAACCCCCCCAAATCACCCCAAAATCCCCTCCCAGTGCCTCCCAGTGCCTCCCAGTTCATCCCAGTGCCCCCCAGTCACTCTCAGTCCCTCCCAGTCCCATCCCAGTGCCCCCCAGCCCCTCAATTTACCCCCCAAACCAACCCAATAAATCCCATTTAAAGGGGATTTCTGGATCGAAACCCCCCCAAATCCCCTCCCAGTGCCTCCCAGTCCCTCCCAGTGCCTCCCAGTTCATCCCAGTCACTCCCAGTGCCCCCCAAACCCCTCCCAGTCCATCCCAGTCTCACCAGCCCCTCAATTTACCCCCCAATCCAACCCAATAAATCCCATTTAAAGGGGATTTCTGGATCCCAAAACCCCCCAAATCCCCCCCAAATCACCCCAAATCTCTCCCAGTGCCCTCCCAGTGCCTCCCAGTTCATCCCAGTGCCCCCCAGCTCACCAGCAGGACGTGCCTGAGCCCCAGCTCGGCCCTCCAGTCCCTCTTGAGGACGTTGACACAAATCCCACCCCCCAGAAACCCCCCAAATCCCCCCAAACCACCCCAAATCCCCTCCCAGTCACTCCCAGTGCCTCCCAGTCCACTCCCAGTGCCTCCCAGTCCCTCCCAGTCACTCCCAGTCACTCCCAGTCCATCCCAGTCCCACCAGCCCCTCAATTTACCCCCAATCCAGTCCCATTTAAAGGGGATTTCTGGGTCCAAACCCCCCCAAATCCCCCCCAAATCCCTCCCAGTCACTCCCAGTGCCTCCCAGTCCCTCCCAAACCCCTCCCAGTCACTCCCAGTCCATCCCAGTCACTCCCAGTCCCCCAACCCCTCAATTTACCCCCAATTCAACCCAACCAGTCCCATTTACAGGGGATTTCTGGGTCCAAACCCCCAAAATCTGAAACCCCCAAATCCCCTCCCAGTCCCTCCCAGTGCCTCCCAGTTCATCCCAGTGCCCCCCAGCTCACCAGCAGGACGTGCCTGAGCCCCAGCTCGGCCCTCCAGTCCCTCTTGAGGACGTTGACACAAATCCCACCCCCAGAAACCCCCCCCAAATCCCCCCAAATCACCCCAAATCCCCTCCCAGTCCATCCCAGTCCCTCCCAGTGCCTCCCAGTCCCCTCCCAGTCACTCCCAGTCCATCCCAGTCTCACCAACCCCTCAATTTACCCCCCAATCCAACCCAACCAGTCCCATTTACAGGGGATTTCTGGGTCCAAATCCCCCCAAATCCCCCCCAAATCCCTCCCAGTTCATCCCAGTGACTCCCAGTCACTCCCAGTCCATCCCAGTCCCCCCAGCCCCTCAATTTACCCCCCAATCCAACCCAACCAGTCCCATTTACAGGGGATTTAAAGGGGATTTCTGGGTCCAAAACCCCCCAAATCCCCTCCCAGTGCCCCCAAACCCCTCCCAGTGCCCCCAGTGCCTCCCAGTCAGTCCCAGTGCCTCCCAGTCCCCTCCCAGTCACTCCCAGTCCATCCCAGTCCCCCCAGCCCCTCAATTTACCCCCCAACCAGTCCCATTTACAGGGGATTTAAAGGGGATTTCTGGGTCCAAACCCCCAAATCCCCCCAAATCCTCCCAGTGCCTCCCAGTCACTCCCAGTGCCCCCCAATCCCCTCCCAGTCACTCCCAGTCACTCCCAGTCCATCCCAGTCTCACCAGCCCCTCAATTTACCCCCCAATCCAACCCAACCAGTCCCATTTACAGAGGATTTCTGGGTCCAAACCCCCAAATCCACCCCAAATCACCCCAAATCCCCTCCCAGTCACTCCCAGTCCCTCCCAGTCACTCCCAGTCACTCCCAGTCTCACCAACCCCTCAATTTACCCCCCAAATCAACCCAATAAATCCCATTTACAGGGGATTTCTGGGTCCAAACCCCCCCAAATCCCCTCCCAGTGGCTCCCAGTGCCTCCCAGTTCATCCCAGTTCATCCCAGTGCCCCCCAGCTCACCAGCAGGACGTGCCTGAGCCCCAGCTCGGCCCTCCAGTCCCTCTTGAGGACGTTGACACAAATCTCCCCCCCGGGCCCCACGTTGGGGTGGAAGATTTTGGTGAGGAAGAAACCCTTGGGGGGAGCGGCCGGGAAATCCCTGCCCAGCACCAACTTCATCCTGAAGAGCCCCCCCGCGTAGGGGGTGCCCTCTGGGGACCCCAAAATTCGGGTTAGGGACCCCCAAAACCCCCAGACCACCCCAAAAACCCTGAGACCCTAAAACCCCCAGACCAACCCTGAGCCCCAAAGATCCCAAAGACCCCCCAAAGATCCCAGGGACCCCCCAGCACCAACTTCATCCTGAACAGCCCCCCCCGCGCGTAGGGGGTGCCCTCTGGGGACCCCAAAATTCGGGTTAGGGACCCCCAAAAACCCCCCCAAACACCCTGAGACCCCAGAGCAACCCTGACCCCAGGGACCCTAAAAACCCCAGAGACCCCCAAACCAGCCCCCGACCCCCAGCACCAACTTCATCCTGAAGAGCCCCCCCGCGTAGGGGGTGCCCTCTGGGGACCCCAAAATTCAGGTTAGGGACCCCAAAACCCCCAGACCACCCCCAAAATGCTAGGACCCCAGGGACCCCCAAAATCCGCCCTGGACCCCTCAAAATCGACCCCAAATACCCCAAAATTGACCCCAAATACCCCAAAATCCACCCCAAATACCCCAAAATCCACCCCAAAATGCCCCCTGGGACCCCCAAAAACACAGTTAGGGACCCCAAAAACCCCTGAGACCCCAAAGCCCCCCCTAAAGCCCTGAGACCCCCAGACCACCTCAAAATCTCGGACCCCAGGGACCCCCAAAATCCGCCCTGGACCCCCAAACGACCCCAAATACCCCAAAATCCACCCCAAGACCACCCCCAAAATACCCCTGGGACCCCAAAATCGGGTTAGGGACCCCAAACCCCCAAAACCCCTGAGACCCCCAGACCACCTCAAAATCTGGGACCCCAGGGACCCCAAAAATCTCAGGGACGACCCCAAAATCGACCCCAAATACCCCAAAATCCACCCCAAAATACCCCCTGGGACCCCAAAACACAGTTAGGGACCCCAAAAACCCCTGAGACCCCCTAAACCCCCCAAAAACTCCCTGAGACCCCCAGACCACCCCTCAAAATCTGGGACCCCCAGGGACCCCCAAAATCCGCCCTGGACCCCAAAATCCACCCCAAATACCCCAAAATCCACCCCAAATACCCCAAAATCCACCCCAAAATACCCCTGGGACCCCCAAAAACACAGTTAGGGACCCCAAAAACCCCCTGAGACCTCCAAAACCCCCTGAAACCCCTGAGACCCCCAGACCACCCTCAAAATCTGGGACCCCAGGACCCCAAAATCCGCCCTGGACCCTCAAAATCGACCCCAAATACCCCAAAATCCACCCCAAATACCCCAAAATCCACCCCAAAATACCCCTGGGACCCCCAAAATCAGGTTAGGGACCCCAAAAGCCCCCTGAGACCCCCAAAACCCCTGAGACCCCTAGACCACCCCTCAAAATCTGGGACCCCAGGGACCCCCAAAATCCACCCTGGACCCCCAAAATCGACCCCAAATACCCCAAAATCCACCCCAAATACCCCAAAATCCACCCCAAAATACCCCTGGGACCCCAAAAATCACAGTTAGGGACCCCAAAAACCCCCTGAGACCCCCAAAACCCCTGAGACCCTGAGACCCCAGACCAACCCCTCAAAATCTGGGACCCCAGGGACCCCAAAATCCGCCCTGGACCCCCAAAATCGACCCCAAATACCCCAAAATCCACCCCAAATACCCCAAAATCCACCCCAAAATACCCCCTGGGACCCCCAAAAACACAGTTAGGGACCCCCAAAATACCCCTAAGACCCCCAAAACCCCCTAAAACCCCTGAGACCCCAGACCACCCCTCAAAATCTGGGACCCCAGGGACCCCAAAATCCGCCCTGGACCCCCAAAATCGACCCCAAATACCCCAAAATCCACCCCAAATACCCAAAATCCACCCCAAATACCCCAAAATCCACCCCAATACCCTGGGACCCCAAAAACACAGTTAGGGACCCCCAAAACCCCCAAAACCCCTGAGACCCCCAGACCACCCCTCAAAATCTGGGACCCCAGGGACCCCCAAAAATCCAAAAACCCCAAACCTCCCCAGGGACCCCAGAGACCCCAAACCACCCTGGGACCCCCAAACCACCCCAAGGACCCCAAAGATCCCCAGAGACCCCCAGAGACCCCCAAATCACCACGGGACCCCCAAAGACCCCCAAACCACCCTAAGGACCCCCAAATCACCCCAAGGACCCCCAAAGATCCCCAGAGACCCCTAAAGACCCCCAAACCACCCAGAGACCCCCTGAGACCCCAAATCACCCCCAGGGACCCCCCAGAGACCCCCAAACCACCCCAGGGACCCCCAAAGATCCTCAGATCACTCAGAGAGCCCCCAGGGACCCCCAAACCAACCCCTGGGACCCCCATGAGACCCCCAAACCGATCCCCAGGGACCCCCAAAGATCCCCCCAGAGACCCCCAAACCACCCAGAGACCCCCAGGGACCCCCTAGAACCTCCCCAGGGACCCCCAAAGATCCCCAGAGACCCCCTAAGGACCCCCAAATCACCCCAGGGACCCCCAAACCACCCCAGGGACCCCCAGAGACCCCCAAATCACCCCAAGGACCCCAGAGACCCCCAAACCAACCCTGAGACCCCCAAATCACCCCAGGGACCCCCAAAAATCTGGGACCCCCAAAAACCCCCAGACCACCCCAAAAAAACCCCAAACCTCCCCAGGGACCCCCCCAGAGACCCCCCCAGAGACCCCCAAGTCACCCCTGAGATTTTGGGGGGATTTTGGGGATATTTTGGGGATATTTTAGGGATATTTTGGGAGAATTTTTGGGGATATTTTGGGGATATTTTAGGGATATTTTGGGAGAATTTTTGGGGATATTTTGGGGATATTTTGGGGATATTTTGGGGATATTTTGGGGATATTTTGGGGGGTATTTTGGGGAATATTTTGGGGATATTTTGGGAATATTTTGAGGAAATTTTGAGGAAATTTGGGGGGAATTTTGGGGGAATTTTGGGGATATTTTGAGGACATTTTGGGGATATTTTAGGGGATTTTTGGGGGGTATTTTAGAGACACTCTGAGAATATTTTGGGGATATTTTAGGGATATTTTGGGAATATTTTGGGGATATTTTAGGGACACTTTGAGGATATTTTGGGGATATTTTGGGTGGATTTGGGAGATACTTTGGGGAAATTTTAGGGATATTTTGGGGATATTTCGAGAATATTTTGGGGATATTTTAGGAATATTTTAAGGACACTTTAGGGACATTTTGGGGGTTTTGGGGGCTCCTACCTGGCCCCTCGATGGCCACCTGCAGGTCAGTGACGTCCTCCTCGTTGGGGAAGACTTTGATGCCCTCGGGGGGGTCGGAGCTGAGCAGGGAAACCTCCCGGCACAGCCCCCGCAGCGTCTGGGGGGGGAGGTTCTCGGCGTTCGGGGTCTGGGGGGGCCCCAAAAATGGACAAAATCCACCTCAAAATACACCCAGGAACATCCCACAAAAATAACAGCCCAAATCCAGCCAAAACCGCCCAAAACCCCACCCAAAAACAACCAAAAACATTTAAAAATACACCTAAAACCAGGTAAAAATCCACCCCAAAACACCCAAAAACGCCCAAAAACCCACCCAAAACCACCCAAGAATCTACCCAAAAACAACCAAAAATCCACCCCAAAAACACCCAAAAATTCATTGAAAAATCCAACCAAAAATTCATTGAAAAATCCAACCAAAAACACCCCAAAATCCACCCAAAAATTCACTCAAAAACATCCAAAAAAACACCCAAAAATTCACCCAAAAATCCACCTGAAAACACCCAAAAATCCACCCAAAACCACCCAAAAAATACAAAATCCACCTCAAAATACACCCAGGAACATCCCCAAAAAATAACAGCCCAAAACCACCTAAAAACAGGCAAAAATCCCCAAAAATCCACCCAAAAATCCACCCGGAAACAAAAAAAATCCACCCCAAAACACCCAAAAATTCACCCAAAAACATCCAAAAAAACACCCAAAAATCCACCTAAAAATCCACCCAAAAATGCCCAAAAATTCACCCAAAACCACCCAAAAATTCATTGAAAAATCCACCCAAAAATCCACCTAAAAATCCACCTAAAACCACCCAAAAATCCACCTAAAAATCCACCCAAAAACATCCAAAAATCCACCCAAAAACACCCAAAACCACCCAAAAATCCACCCAAAAAAGACCCCAAAACCCCCCAAAAAAACCCACCGAAAAAATCAGAGAGAGCCCCCAAAAATCAGAGACCCCCCCTAAAAACTTTTGGGGTTTCAAAGAACCCCAAAAAACCCAAAAATCCCCCCAAAAAACCCCTCACCTGCCAGGCTCCACCTCGGGGCTCCTGGAGAAAGAAAAAAGGATAAAAAAAAAAGTGAATTTAGACCCAAAAACCCCCCTTGGGAGGCCCCCAAAATCCCTTTAACCCCCCCAAAAAAAGTCACCAAATCCCCCCAAAAAAGATCCTTAAATATCTCCTGAAACCCCCAAAAAAACCCAAATCCAAACCCCCCAAACCCACTTTGGGACCCCCCAAAATTCCCTCAAAATCCCCCCCAAAATCCCCTCAAAATTCCCTCAAAATTCCCCCAAAATTCCCTCAAATCCCCCAAAATTCCTCAAATCCCCCAAAATTCCCCCAAATCCCTCAAAATCCCCCAAACCAAACCCATCCTGGGACCCCCAAAATTCCTCAAAATCCCCCAAAATTCCCTCAAAATCCCCCAAAATTCCCTCAAAATCCCCCAAAATTCCCCCAAATCCCCCAAATCCCCTAAAAATCCACCCTAGAACCCCCAAACTCCTTCAAAATCCTCCCAAAATTCCCTCAAAATCCCCCCAAAATTCCCTCAAATCCTCCCCAATTCCCCAAACCAAACCCACTCTGGGACCCCCAAATCCCTCAATCCCCCAAAATTCCTCCAAATCCCCCAAAATTCCTCAAAATCCCCCAAAATTCCTCAAAATCCCCCCAAAATTCCTCAAAATCCCCTCAAAATCCCCTCAAAATCCCCCCAAAATCCTCCCAATTCCCCCAATTCCTCCAAACCAAACCCACCCTGGGACCCCAAACCCACCTTGGGACCCCCAAAATTCCTTCAAAATCCCCCAAAATTCTCTCAAATCCCCCAAAATTCCTCAAAATCCCCCTCAAAACTCCCCCAAAATTCCTCAAAATCCCCCAAACCAAACCCACTCTGGGACCCCCAAAATTCCCTCAAATCTCCCCCAAAATTCCCCCAAAATTCCCTCAAAATCCCCCAAAATTCCCTCAAAATCCCCCCAATTCCCTCAAAATCCCCCAATTCCTCCAACCAAACCCACCTTAGGACCCCCAAACCCACCTGGGACCCCCAAAATTCCCTCAAAATCCCCCAGACACCCCAAACCCTCTGAGGATCCCCCAAATTCTGAGCACCCTTAAGTCCCTCTCAGACCCTCCCTGGACACCCCAAAACCCCTCTGAGGACCCCCTAAATCTCAGAAACCTCAAATCCTTCCCAGACCCCCCCAAAACCCCTCTGAGGATCCCCCCCAAAATCTGAGGAGCCTCAAATCCCTCCCAAACACCTCAAAACCCCTCTAAGGACCCCCCCAAATTCTGAGCACCCTCAAATCCCCAAAACCCTCCTGAACATCCCAAAAACATCCCAAACACCCCAAAACCCTCCTGAACACCCCAAAAACCCCTCTGAGGGCCCTCAAATCCTCCCCTAAACACCCCAAATCTCTCCAAGGGCCCCTCAAACCCCCCTCATTTCCCCTCATCCTCCTCATGGCCCCAAACCCCTCTTAGGACACCCCAAATCTCTCTGAGGGTCCCTCAAACCCCCCAGAACACCCCAAAACCCCCCAAAAATCTCCGAGAACCTCTCAAACCCCCCTCATTTCCCCTCCCCATGGCCCCAAATCTCTCTGAGGCCCCTCAAACCCCCCCAGAACACCCCAAAAACCCCTCTGAGGAACCTCAAATCTCTCTGAGGGCCCTCAAATCCCCAAAACCCTCCTGGACACCCCAAAAACCCCTCTGAGGCCCCCCCCCAAATCTGAGAAACCTCAAATCCCTCCTCAACATCCCAAACACCCCAAATCCCCAGAACACCCCAAACCCCTCTGAGGGCCCTCAAACCCCCCATTTCCCCTCATCCTCCTCATGGTCCCAAACCCCTCTTAGGACACCCCAAATCTCTCTGAGGGCCCCTCAAACCCCCCCAGAACATCCCAAAACCCCCCAAATCTTTCCAAGGACCCTCAAATCTCTCTGAGGGCCCCTCAAACCCCCCCCATTTCCCCTCATCCTCCTCATGGTCCCAAACTCCTCTAAGGACACCCCAAATCTCTCTGAGGACCCCTCAAACCCCCCCGGAACACCCCAAAACCCCTCTGAGGAAACTCAAATGTCTCTGAGGGCCCTCAAATCCCAAAAACCCTCCCGAACACCCCAAAACCCCTCTGAGGACCCTCAAAAATCTCCGAGAACCCCTCAAACCCCCCTCATTTCCCCTCACCATGACGCCGGGCCGGGCCCTCGCAGGGCCGGCCTTTTTTTTTTCCTTTTCCTTTTCCTTTTTCCTCCTTTCTCTCTATATCTCTCTCTCCTCTCTTTGCGTGGAATCTCGGGGGTTTTAAAGATTAAAAAAAAAACGCTTTTCAAGGGGGGTTTTATCGCGAGTTTCGGGGCGGCGGGGGGAGCCCTGAGGGGGGCTGAGGGGAGGGGGGGGGGAGGAAATGTCCCCCTGTCGCTCCTCCCCCCGCAGCGCGGTCCCTCCTCCGGCGCCGCCGCCCGCCCAACGCGCTGAGGGGACCCCCCCAAGGGCCCGCCCCTTTTATACCCCGACGCAAGCCCCGCCCACTCAGGGGCTCGCCGACCAATGGGAGCGAAGGGCGGGCTGCGCGAGCGCGGCGTTGATTGGCTGGGATTGAAAAAGGGGCGGGGCTTTTCCCCCGCCTTGTTTTGAGCCGTAACGGCCGCGGGAAGGGGGGGAGGGGGCGGGGCCTAAAAGGGGTTTGAATGGTGGGATTGGCGGGAGAGGCGGCCAATGGGGAGAGAGGGAGGGGGAGGGACTTCCGGTAGGGGAAAAGGGAGGGGCTGAGAGACCGGAAGTGACGGAGCGGACACCCTAAAATACCCCCAAAATGCCTCAAAATGCCTCAAAAATAACCCCAAAATATCCCCAAAACATCCCCAAAAAATAGCCCGAAATACCCCCAAAATGCCTCGGAAATGCAGCAAAAATATCCCCCCAAAAATAGCCCCAAACCCCCCAAAAAGTCTCACATCAAAAAAAACCCCAAAATCCCCCCAAAAAGTCACTAAAAGGGCAGGAAACGTCACTTTTATTGCCCCTCCCCCTCCCAGGGGCCTGAGTGGGTGGGGAGGGGCGGGGGTGGGGAGGGGCTTTGTAAGGCACGTGGGGAGGGGAGGGGAGGGAGGTCACGTGGGGAGGTCACGTGGGGGGCAGGGCCGCCCTCCCCTCCCCTCGTTATGGCTTCTGTGGTGGGCGGGGCCGTGACGTCATCGGGATGGCCGTGACGTCATCAGGATGGCCGTGACGTCATCGGGATGGCTGTGGCGTCATTGTGATGGCTGTGACGTCATCGGGATGGCCATGACGTCATCAGGATGGCCGTGACATCATCGGGATGGCCGTGACATCATCAGAATGGTTGTGACGTCATCGAAATGGCTGTGACGTCATCAGTGTGGCTGTGACGTCATCGGGATGGCCGTGACATCATCATGATGGCTGTGACGTCATCAGGATGGCAGTGACGTCATCGGGATGGCCGTGACATCATCGGGATGGCCGTGGGGGCGGGGCAAGTTCCACAGTGCTGACGTCATCGCCCCCTGGGAGGAGGGGAGGGGAGGGGAGGCTGTGACATCATCGGGGCGGGAGGGAGTGACATCATCGATTGGCTGCTGAGGGCGTGACATCATCGGCTGCTGACAGAACGGGGGGGGAAGGGGGCTGTGACGTCACCAGGGGGAGGTTATGACGTCACGGGGGGGTGGGTGACGTCATCGGGAAGAGGTTTTGACGTCACCGAGAGCTGGGGGGGCGGGGTTATGACATCATCAGTTCCGGTGTGACGTCATTGAGAGCTGGGGGCGGGGCCGTGACATCATCGGCGACCGAGGAGAACTCTGTGACGTCATCGGCTCTGCTGTGACGTCATCAGCTGCCGTGTGTGGGGCCATGACATCATCAGAGGGCAGTGAGCGGGGTTATGACATCATCAGCTGCTCTGTGACATCATCAGCTCCAGTGTGACATCATCGGCTGCCGTTCTTGCGCTCTGACGTCATCGAGAGCGGTGGGGTGGGGTTATGACATCATCGGCTGCTCTGTGACATCATCAGCTGCCATGTGTGGGGTTATGACATCATCAGCTGCTCTGTGACATCATCGGCTGCCGTTTCTGGGGTCGTGACGTCATCGAAGGGCAACAGGCGGGGTCATGACATCATCGGCGGGTGAGGAGAGCCCTGTGACGTCATCGGTTCCGGTGTGACGTCATCAGCTGCCGTTTGTGGGGCCATGACGTCATCAGAGGGCAGTGGGTGGGGTTATGACATCATCAGCTGCTCTGTGATGTCATCAGCTCCGGTGTGATGTCATCCACTGTCATGTGCGGGGCCGTGACGTGATCAAGAGCTGTGGGTGGGGTTATGACGTCATCGGCTGCTCTGTGACATCATCAGCTGCCGTTTGTGGGGTCGTGACATCATCGGAGGGCAGAGGGCGGGGTCATGACATCATCGGCTGCTCTGTGACGTCATCGGCTCCGGTGTGACGTCATCGGTCGCCGTTCGTGGGCTCTGACATCATCGAGAGCTGTGGGGTGGAGTTATGACATCATCAGGTGCTCTATGACATCAGCAGCTGCCGTGTGTGGGGTTGTGACATCATCAATGGACAAGGAGAGCTCTCTGACATCATCGGCTCCTGTGTGACATCATCAGCTGCCGTTTGTGGGTTGTGGTGTCATCAGAGGGCAGAGGGTGGGGTTATGACATCATCGGCTCCGGTGTGACGTCATCGGCTGCCGTTCGTGGGTTCTGACATCATCAAGAGCTGTGGGTGGGGTTATGACATCATCAGTTCTGGTGTGACGTCATCAGCTGCCGTTCGTGGGTTCTGACATCATCAAGAGCTGTGGGTGGGGTTATGACATCATCAGTTCTGGTGTGACGTCATCAGCTGCCGTGTGTGGGGCCGTGATGTCATCGAGCAGAGGGCAGGGTTATGACATCATTGGCTGCTCTGTGACATCATCAGTTCAGGTGTGACGTCATCGGCTGCCGTTTGTGGGTTGTAACGTCATTAGCTGGCAGAAGGCGGGGTCATGACATCATTGGCTGCTTTGTGACATCATCAGCTCCAGTGTGATGTCACCAGCTGCCATGTGTGGGCTCTGACATCATCAAGAGCTGTGGGTGGGGTTATGACATCATCAGATGCTCTGTGACATCATCAGCTGCCATATGTGAGGCTGTGACGTCATCAGAGAGCAGAGGGCGGGGTCATGACATCACCAGCAGAAGAGGAGAGCTCTGTGACGTCATCGGCTCCGGTGTGACATCATTGGCCGCCATTTGTGGGGCTGTGACATCATCAAGAGCAGCAGGTGGGGTTATGACATCATCGGCTGCTCTGTGACATCATCAGCTCCGGTGTGACGTCATCGGCTGCCGTGTGGGGGTTCTGACGTCATCAAGAGCTGTGGGTGGGGTTATGACATCATCATCTCCTCTGTGATGTCATTGGCTGCCGTGTGTGGGGTCGTGACGTCATCGAGAGCAGCAGGTGGGGTTATGACATCATCAGCTCCGGTGTGACATCATCAGCTGCCGTATACGGGGCCGTGACGTCATCGGAGAGCAGAGGGCGGGGTTATGACATCATCGGCTGCTCTGTGACATCATCAACTCCGGTGTGACGTCATCGGCTGCCGTATATGGGGCCGTGACGTCATTGGAGAGCAGGGGGCGGGGTTATGACATCACCGACAGACGAGGAGAGCTCCGTGACGTCACCACGCCCTGGGCTGGGGCTGTGACGTCATCAGCTGCTCTGTGACATCATCAGCTGCCATCGGCTGAGTGTGTGACGTCATCGGCTCTTCTGTGACGTCATCAGCTGCTCTATGACGTCATCGGCTGCAGTAAATGGCGCTATGACGTCATCAGCTCTGCTGGGCACGGCTGTGACGTCATCACCGGCTTCTGGGTGTCGTGACGTCATCGTCTGAGTCCGTGACATCATTGGCCTCCACGTGACGTCATTGGGGTGGGGCCAGGAGGCTCCCGGGGGAAGGGGGAACCCCCAAATTTGTGACCCCTCCCCCCCAAAATTGGACCCTGAGGGGAGGGGGGGAGGGGTCTCCATTTGGGGGGGTTTTGGGACCTCATTTTTGGGGTTTTCCCCCCAATTTGGGGCTCCCATTTTTGGGGGATTTCCCCCCATTTTTGGGGTCATTCTCCCCCAAATTTTTGGGGTCTTTCCCCCCCATTTCTGGACCCCCATTTTTGAGGTTTCCCCCCCAAATTTTTGGGATTTCCCCCTCCCATTTTTGGGGTCATTCTCCCCCAAATTTTTTGGATTTCCCCTCCATTTCTGAACCCCCATTTTTGAGGTTTTCCCCCCAAATTTTGGGGATTCCCCCCCTCCATTTTTGGGGTGTTTTCCCCCCATTTTGGGGTCTTTCCCTCCCATTTCTGAACTCCCATTTCTGGGG
>NW_026086637.1:0-14500 GCF_022539395.1 Myiozetetes cayanensis | reverse complement strand
CATTAACACTACAAGAAACTTTAAACTTTGAATTTGACTTTAAATTCTTTAGAGGTTTCCTCAACTTCCTCTAAGGGACTGAGGCTCAGGGACTCATCCCCAAAGCCCCCGAGGGTGATGAAATGCCTGGGGCTGTTGCTGTGCTGCTGAGCTGGGCTGGGCTCCTGGCACACAGGGAGCTCATGGTAACCAAGAAGGCTTTCAAAAAGACAGCTCTGCCCAGCAGCAGCTCCTCTGCACAGCCCAGCAGGGCTGAGGGCTCTGCCTGCAGCACCCAGGGCACAGGAGAGAAGGCAGAGAGATGAGAGGCAGCCTGGGCTGGGAGGGGACTGAGCTCTCACTGCAGAAGAAACCTTCCCAGGATTTGAATGAAGAATTCTCTGGCTGGAGGACACTGAAATTTCCCTTCCTGGAAGGATCTTCTAAAGCTGCCACATCCCACAGCTTGTAGGATCTTTCAGAAGGCCTCTCCCAGTCCCTGCAGGGCAGAGGAAGTGGCCCTAGGGCAGAGCAGGGCAGGAGCTGCAGGCAGCAAGGGCAGCCAGGAGAAGGGAGCAAGAGGTGAAAGAGATCCTGGGCTGGGAGGACAGGGCAGAGCTGCTCAGGGGAGGAACCTTGGCAGCCCTTTGGCACGGGAAGGCTGTGGCTGCAGAGCAGTGCAGGGGAGTTGCTGCAAGTGGCTCTTGCAGCTGCCAAATGGCAGCCCTGGCAGGAGCTGTCAGGATGGCTGTGCTGGATTTGCTGGGGGGCAGCAGGAGAAGCTGCTGCAGAGCAGAACTTGCTGCTGCCCCATCAGAGGCCCTGAGCAAGAAGGTTCCCTATACCAGGGTCCTTCTCAGGAAGCACATCCACTGCCAACCCCTGCCCCTTCCCAGCCAGCGCAGGGGGTCTGGGATCTGCTCTGCAGCCCCTGCCCAGGCAGAGCTGCCCCTGGGCCCTGGGCTGGGGATGGGCTCTGGCAGCACTGGCAGGAGCTGAGCTGGGCACAGGGAGGGGCTGCTGGCAGGAACAGCTCCTCACACACACCCAGGCAGGGAGGGAGAGGCAGCTGCTGCCACAAGTGCTGGCCAGGGGGATGTGGCCCCTCCCTGCCTGTGTCTGTGGCACAGAGCCCTTCCCTGAGCAGCTCCTGCCTGGGCTCCTTTGCCAGCCCAAGCAGAGCCTCTGCCCTCAGGCCCACGGGGGCTGGGCTGGGCATTGCCCTGCAGCAACCAGAGCCCAGTCAAGGACAAGGCCCTCATTTCCATCTGGCTCTGCCTGTCCCTCCTCCCTTGGCAGCAGCACTGGGGCATTTCCCTGCCATGCCCTTCTGCCTGGGCTCTCCTTGTTCTCACCCTTGGCTTTTGGCCAGTGTGGGGTTTGGGGGTCAGATTCCTGTGCAGACACAAACCCTTTGGGTGCTGCTGTGGGGATGTGTCTGTGGGAGCAAAGTGCCCAAGTGCCCTCCAGGCAACTTCAGGCTCTTCAGCTGTTTCCCTGGGTGTCCTGCAGGGCTGCAGGTGCCCTCCAGGAGGGCACAGCTCTTCCATAGTATCTCTGTGCTGCACAGGATCCCCGTGGAGAAAACTCCTCAGTGCTAAATCCATTGAAATGCTCTGGGCAGCTGTACTTGGGAGCTGCAATGATCCCTCTGTGTGGTAGTCTGGGAGGAGAAACATGAGATCCTAATCAGGCACTCTGAGGAAAGGGAAGGATTCTGTCAATCTGTGTTTTAAAACCAGATTCCTCTGCTACAAGAAGTTCCTTGTTCCCTTTTTATAGGAATTCCTAAGGGTGATCCCCCTTCAGCTCCAAGATGCCAGCCAGGGGCAGCTGTGAACAGGAAAGATGGCCAGCTCTTGTCTCTGCACCAAGAGACCATCCTTTTGCCCCTCAGGACTCATAGGATTTCACTTGGAGCACATTAGAGATGTCACAGATTTCAACCATCCAAACTCACTCCTGGCAGGAGAAACTGGAATAAAAAGTACCCAAATTCCCTCCCTCTGTTCTCGCTTGGGCAAACTGTGAACAGCAGTTCTGGAAACACTGGGATACATCCCAAGTACATCCTAAGTATATAAACTCTATTGTCAGTTCAGTGTTTATCTTTCTAGCCTGGCCCAGAGGCTGTAAAAATTGGGATTTGTACTCACTGTGTGCTTAAACAAAATAAAGAACTCTGCATTGACTGGTTTCCCTGACATCTTTCCTCTCTGACTGCTCTGGAGCTGCAGGGTCGGTGCCTCTGTGCAGAGCTGGGCGACAAAAGAGTCCCAGAAGAGCAGCCCTGCCAGGGAGCAGCAGCCCTTCTCCTCCCTGGCCTCCTCCTCCTGCCCTTGCCCACTGTCCTGCAGAGCCCTGTGTTGTTTGAGGCCTCAGTGCTCGGGCAGTCGGGGCCAGTCCTGCTGCAGGACTGGGCAGGGACTGCAGGCAGGGACAGCCACGGGCACTGCTGGCACAGAGCTGACCTCTGCAGCAGCACTGCCATCCTGCAGGGGCATCTCCTCAGGGCAGGGCCTGAGAGTTTCCATCTCCTTTGCAGTTTGCTCTGCAGGCTGTGCCCAACACAAGGCCCTGCAGAGGAAAACAGCATGAGCAGCACAAGTGTGGAGGGCTCAGGGTGGGGGCACCCAGCAGTGCCCTTGCACAGCCAGCGCCGCTCCCAGCACTGGCCTCTCAGCCCAGGGCAGGGAGGTTGTTCTTCCCTCCAAGGAGGGACAGAAATGACCAGCTCAGCAGTCCATGTTTGCCCTGCATGGACAAGACATGCCCGTGTGTCACAGCTTGGGGGTGAGGGAAGAAGGCTTGGACAAAGTTTCTGGGAGAAGCCTCTTGTTGAACTACAAAGGGCAGAAAGGACCCCCTTGCTTTCTAAAGTCCTGCTCAGAGAGGAGCCTGGCTGTGGTTGATCCAATCTCAGGCTCACATTTTGGTTGAAACTGAAGGAATTATAGAGGTGTGATTTAATCACTTTTTTCCTGCAGGTTTTAGTGATGGAAAATGAGAAATATTTCTATAAAATTAATTATTTATTATGACAAATGAACAGAAAATTGATCAGACTAGTGAACAGACAGAAGACCTTAAACAGAACTATTTACTGCTCAATATAAAGGCCAAAACCTCATATCAGTGTAGTGTAAGGTAGGACAGTGCAGTCTCTCAAAGTCATTGTATTAAAGCAATTGGATCAAGGGCAGCAAAAATAAACAATCCTGAAGTAGAGATTGAGGTAACTCACTCCACAAGGACAGGGGGTAGTTCTTTCACTTAACCCCTGGGCAGGACCATGAAGAGCTGTCCCTGCTTCATGGGAGAAGCTCCACACACTTCAAGGAAGTCTGGGGAAGAATCTGCCACATGAAAGTTGGACGGGGCTTTTATAGTTAGAAAGGGTTTGGCTGCCAGACATATTTCCAGGCCAGGGAGCAGTTTATCTGTCCAATCCAGCTTCAAGCAGCAGGATGTATGTTTGAAGTTTCATGAAGCATTCTGGGTTTAGCAGAATTCAACAGTAAAACCAGCACCTTGACACCAGCAGTAACTCACCACAGAGAGCATCCACTGTTTGCATTCTCTGACCATTTTTTAGGTATTATCAGAGCAGAGTATCCTGCCTGAAATGGCCCCTTGAGTCCATGAGGCTCCAAAATCTCAGGGTTCCTTTGGTTCCATGAAGTCCTGGAGTGTCACAATGGCTCTGATGATTTCATGAGTTTCCACTGTGTCCCAGGGTTCCTTTGGTTTCATGAGACCCCCCAGTATCACAGTGGCCCCTTGATTCCACGCTGTTCCCAAAGATCCCAGGGTTCCCTTGGCTCCAGCAGGCTCCCCAGGGTCCCAGTGGCCCCTCGATTGCAGGAGCCCTGCAGTGTCCCAGTGAGCACCAGTTCCAGGAGGGGCTGTCCTGGTTTAGCTCCATTTCCCCATCGCAGCCTGTGCTGAGACACCGTGAGAACTGCAGAGCACAAAGCTGATCCCAGGGCGGGCCCTGCTCCTCTTTGGTGCCCGGGACTGCCCCGAGATGGAGTCACTGGTGCTGGACTGTGCAGAAGGGAGGGAGGGATTTGGGGTGATGTTTTATCTGTAACTGCAGGGTCCTTGCTTTATTCTCTTTGGTTCTGTGGTTTAGTAAAGTTGTTCATTTTCCTGCTCCACTCGAACACCTCATGAATTCAAAATGTTTCGCATTGCAGGGGGAGGGGTTTTTATTGCATCAGAGGTGCTGCCCCTCAGGACACATTGTCAATAAACCATCCAACTGACATGGATAAGTTGGCTTGAGATAATTCAGTGCCTTGGGGAGTGCTCTATTCTGGTTGAATGTTGCCCTTTCAACCTTAGCCAAGCTCCCTTTTTTTCTAAAATTTGCCAGTAAAATGTATTATTTGACAACCTGGAAAAACATGTGTAGAATCTTCTCCCTTGTGGCTACTCTCAAGGTATTAAAAGAACCAAAGACCATTTTTAAATATGTGGAGTGTGAATATTTTTGGTGCTTTGTATATTTTTAAAAGTAAAAGTCCTTTGATGAGCTCGTAGCTCATACCTGTGGTCTTACAGTCACTGTCCCTGGAAGTGTTTAGAAAACATTGAGCTGTGGCACTTGAGGACACGGTTCAGTGGTGAAGATGCCAGTGTTGGGTTAATGGTTGGACTCCATGATCTCAGAGGTCTTTCCCAACCTTAACAATTCTGTGATTCTGTGGTGACTCAACCACTTCCCTGGACATTCTGTTCCAGTGCTTGATTATCCTCAGCCATCCCTTTGATGCTGCAGCCAAGGAACAGAACAGTGATTTTCACAGAGTTCCTGGATCACAGGATGTCCAAAGCCAAGGACATTTCCATCAGCACCTTGTCCTTCCTGCAGATCAGAGTCACCTGAAGCCTCCAGGCTCTCCATGCTGGCAGAGACCCCCCCAGGCAGCAAAACCCTGTCCTGCCAGGCTGCACAGCCCAGCCCTGTGTCTCTCTGACCTGGGCACAGCAGGGTTTGCTCTCCTTGGGGCACCTCAGCCCCTCTGCCATTGCCATCTGCCCCCAGCCCAGCAGGCTCTGGAGCAAAGCACAGCTGAGGCCAGCACAGCTCTGCTCTGACAGAGAGAACCTGCAGGGAGGCAGAGCAAGAGGACAAGGTCTGGTTTCAGCAGCCTGAGGAAGAATGGGCTCAATGACCTCCTGTATTCCTGGGCACTTTCCTGACCCTGTGTATCAGGTTTGGTAGCAGGGAGGGGGTTGCAGGTTTGCCTTAGGGAAGAAGAGATCAAGAGTAGACTCTGTGGCAGAGAGAGCCAGTTCCAGGTGGCTCCAACATGGACCAGCCAGTGCCCAAAGCTGAGCCAAAAAGCAATTGCAGGGACGCCTCTGGAATAACCCTTTGGAGAAAGGATAAAATCCAGGGTGCTGGAACCCAGAGAGGACTGAGGGAAATGTGGAAAAAACAACCCTGCAGGCAGCAAGGGGAGTGGAGAAGGAGGAGGAGTGAGAGAGAGCCTTGGTGGTCCCCTGGCAGCCAAAAGCCAACCCTCCAACTCTGAGAGCCCCAGCTCAGCCCAGCATAAAAGCTCCTTGAGGTCTGGTCCCCTGGCAGCCAAAAGCCAACCCTCCAGCTCTGAGAGCCCCGGCTCAGCCCAGCACAAAAGACCTTGAGGTCTGCTCCTTGCAGCAGTTTTTTAGCAGAGCTGCCAGATGAGACATCAAAGGGGATGCTCAGCTGGGTCTGAAAACTGTGTGATCCTTGGCAGCCTTGGCTCTGTAGGATAAAAAAGAATTAAAGAAGCCTAAATAGTTTGAGTCAGATGGGACTGTAGAAGTTCATCTAGTCCAGTCCCTTTGCAATGAACAGGGACAAGTTCAAGTAGATCAGGGCTCTCAGAGCTCTTTCTAATCTGGTCTTCAACGTTTCCAACATAAGGCATTTATGACATTTCTGGGGAACCTGTGCCAGTGTTTCACCACCATCAGTGTAAAAAATTTCTTCTTTATAACTAGTTCAAATCTGTTCTTTTTTAAGTTGAAAACCATTATCACTTGTCTTATTACAAGTAAGTCTGTCCCCATGCTTCTTATAAGTATGATCTTAGGAGCTTCTGACAAGCCTTGACCAAACCAGCTGAGCAATGAAGAGCCCCTGGATTGGACCAGGGGTGTGTTAAGTGTCCCTGGACTGGACCAGGTGATCCTGTATGATACAAGTGGGAACAATCCAGAGTGGAACAACTGGGAAACACAGGATAATCAGTCATCCCATGAAAACATTGGAACATTCCCTGCCTGAATCACAACCCAAACGGAACTGTTAGGATATAATTCCCAAATCTTTTGGAAACTCCAGTCATTCCTGACAGGAGGACAGAAATTCAGCAGATAAGTAAAGCCCTTGTGAGCCCACACCCAGTGGTTCTGAGGGAGGCCCTGGGAGCTCCCCAGCACCTCCCTCTCAGTGGGACACCTCTCGCAGCCTCTCGGAGCTCGGGAACCCTCCAGTTTGCAACACTGCAAAGAGCGTCACTGATGCCCAGGACAATTCTGATCCCCCTCAACAAACACTCCTCCAGCTGTGACCCTTGTCTGGTGGGAGACACAAAGGGATGTGTGGGGGTTTCAGTGACAACCAGGAGAATTTTGGAGAGGGATCTTTACACACCCAGATCTTGATGTGTCCACACATCTCTGCCTGGGTGTGAGTATGAATAGACTGTGGTGTGAGTGTTGTTATTGTGAATCTAAAATTCAGCCACTATTAAAGTTGTAGCAAATGCTGTTGAATCACTTGATAACTGTAAAGTTGGTCAAAAATAAAATGCTACTAATCTCTGTTGCCCCCTTATCTTTGTGTCCAAATCCTTTGCACCCTGACTCTCTTGCATCCCAAAGCTCTGTGTAAATTATTCCCTTTCATAGAAAAGGTGGGGATTTTTTTGATGTCCACTTTAAAATCTTTCTCCTTAGCTAAACTACAAACCAACACTAATTAGTTTTTGAAGACTTGAAAAGATAAAGAAAATTAAAGAAAGGAAAATAAATTGCTTTTCTGTATTTTAATGAGTCCCACAGTGTGTTTAGACACAAGTCCATCATACTGAGGTAGTGAGAGAAGATTGTAGAAGCTGCTCAAGAAGTCAGAAGCCAAACTCCCAGTCCCTTGAAGCATTGCTGGGCCCCACTGAGGGCAGGCACTGACAAAGCCTCCCCAGGGACTCCTTGGAGCAAATCCTTGCAGGCCAGGAGTGCAGGCAGACAAAGGAAAGTTGCTTGTGGTGGCCTGAGGGGCAGAGGCAGCTGCCAGAGCCAAGGGCACAAAGGCCTGGGTGCCTTTGGGCCTTGCAGCCCTGCCAGAGCCCTTGGCAATCTCTGCTGCAGGCTATGTGTCTACATATGTTTAACTCTTATAACTATCTTGTTCAAGTAATATCATTAGCATCTTTAAGTATTTCTATTTTTTATTAATTAATACATATAAATATTCTGTTGTTCCAGAAAAGTGTATACAATATCAAGAAAAAATCATCATTAAGCCTTCAGCTTCGAAAAGCTCTGAAATTACCTTACTCACATCTGTTTCTGCCACAATAATCACTTAAAACTGACTGAACTATTCATAACAAAATTACAAGCTTTTTGATAAAGGTAAAGAGCAACTAGAAGAAGCAACCAGACAAAAGCTGAAGACTGCCTACACCTCAACAACCAGAGATGACTTGGAATTAGCAGCTTAAATTGACTTCTCACAGAAGACACTGGATTTCAATGTGTGTTAACAAATTGTATTAGTGACTTATCTATTCATTTTTCTAGGTACAAACTCAGAAATGCGGACGTTACCGTGATTATATCTTTGGGATTCTGGGTAATCTGGGAAAACTGCCAAGAGAGGCTTGTTCATATAAATATACCTATTGTTTGTGAACAAAAAGAACGAATATATAAACAAGGAGATTATATCTTTGAATTCATTAAATTTTAGTGTTCCAAACAAAAAGAGGGGGAAAGAGAATATGCATGTGCATAAGCAGGTGCTGGATCAGAACAAATATCATTTAAGTTTGTTAAGCCTATCTAGTCCTTATACTAATTCCCCTTTAAAACAGGACTGACAAGCTCACGACCAATTACTACTTAAAATCTTAAATATGTGGCTGAAAAATAAAGACAAAATACAGATTACAGGTTTGCATTGATGAGGAGAGGTTGAGGCAACTACCTAAGAATGAGTGAGAGAGAGAGATGGTGTGAATGTAGGAATGTATGTGAACCAAAATGCACCTTATGCCATGTGCCTGGAACAAGCACACTCACACAACAAACACTACCTCTGCCACATCACCCTAATAGGGGACAGCTTAGAACAAGATGTCCTCCCCTAAACCTTCCTTCTTGAAGTAAAAGTAACTTTTTTTCCAGTTTTATATATAGGCCCTCAGATAATAAAGTTTTTGTTCTACCCAGTTGCAAGAGACCCTTGGGTAAATAGGGTTCAAGTAAATTCTTGCTGCAATTTGCAAGTCCATAAAGGCCATACAAGTAAGAAGGTTACTGTGTCAAATGAAAAATGTTCTGTTAAAACGTAGTTAACGATAGGTTTTCAAAATTGCTCTGTTCTGTATCTTGTTGTTATAAAGACAGGGGAGATGTGGTGTTTTGGCTTACAAGAAAGGGACCAGAAAGGCATCCTGGGAGTTGTAGTCCATAAAGTGCTCTATCACACATGTGCAGTGAAGTGCTTGTTTAGGATGGGTCAAGAAAGTCACATGTTATGAAGTGGTACAGTTTGAAACCACTATTTAAGCTTTTGTCTCTTTAAATAAACTGTCTTTTGCTACACACCACATTGGTGTCTCTCTGGTCCACTGGACTCTTTATTCCTTATATTAATAATAGTACAACAATGATGGATCCAGGGCAGTGTATTTTCTCATGGCAGCTCTAAGTGTGTGTCTAAGAAAGCAGTGGGGGTCTCGTCCCATCCTTGCCTTACATCGTACAGGGCAGCCCAATTCACTGCTTTGGGTGTAGGGCTTCACAATCCCACCTGCACCAATCTTCTATACTGATCCAATAACTTAGATTCAGGTCCCAGTGAGGTTTTCCTACTGGAAAAATTTCATCTATGTCTCCTCTTAAAACATTTGTTGTAATCTGTCCTTCCACGTGATTTCTTGCTGCTTTTATTACAAGCTCTTCTTCTGTTTCTGTCCATTCTGAGAGTATCAAATCTATGTCTGACCAATCAATGTCCTGATTTTTCACAATTAATTCAAATCTCTCAGCCACCTTCTCAGGATTTTCCCTGAACAGTTTTGCTTCCTCCCTCCAGCTGTTCAAATCACTCTCTGAAAAAGGTACTTTCCCTTTTGCCTGATGACCTGCAGGTGTCATTACCTGCCTCAGAGGAGCAACTGTGTGGCCAGTTTCAGTTTTAGCTTTTGTTCTACCCCCAGGCTATCTCTTGGCTTTCTGTCCCATGGTTAGACTCCGATGTGTGCTGCTCACTCCCTCTTCTGGGTGTTCCACACTCCCTGCTGTGCTTTCAGAATCTGTCCCATCCCGTCCTGACTCCTGCAGGCTGCCAGGTCCCTGCCCAGCTGGCTCTGGTGCTTTACAGTGAGGCTGCAGTTCAGGAGGGTCTGGGATACTTTCCTCATCACTCTCTCTCTTTCCCAACTTGAGAACCCTCTGACCTTTGCTGCAGGCATAGGGGGATCCTGGGGGGCTCTATTAATACCACAACTTTTCTGCCACTCAGGTTTATTCCTTCAAGTGAAAAACATCTGCACACATCACCTCATCCCACTTTGCTCCCTGCAAAGGAACAACAGAAGCTGCAAGACTGTGTTGTAATTAGGACTTCCTTGTCCTGGCCATTTTTCACCATTAATTCAAAAAGGTCTTTTTACTTTGGTTCCCTCTGGGAATTCCTCCAAGATCTCTCCAATGTTTTAATATGCATCCCTCAGGGGTTTTAGAATTTATTTCTTTTTTCATTTTAACCCCCAATATGAAGAAAAATGATTACATCTGTAATATACTAACAATCACAACTCTTTTATTGCCAAATAATATCTACTCTTCAAATTCAAACACTACTTCTTGATTGAAACCTCCCAAAATTCACAAAACTCACAACTAACCTGTATTGTCTCAAAAATTCACAAGATGTCACCCAAAATATTTGGCCTTCCACTAAACCTGTATTGACACACAAATCCACAAGATGTCACCATAAGACCACAATATACACACTGTACAGCAAACCTGTATGTATCAGAAAATACATATTTTTGTATCTATTCAGACTGAATTAGGAAGTGGTTAGGATCAGTATGGACTGGGGACTGCTGATATCAATGTAAAACAAGGAAAAAAGTATACAGAACACAAAAAAGACATGGTTTCTCATGGTTTTATTAATACAACATATTGACTTGGAATGCACTTCAGAGATCTGTCTAATTAATTATTCCCAGGGACCTGTCTGGTTAAGATGCCATCACTGAGAAGAGAGTGTGGAGGAATGAGCAGACAAGGACACCATCCCTGGGGCTGGGGAAGCAGGAACTCAGAGTCACTGGTTCCAGGTGGCAAATGGACTGTGGGATGTTTCTGTGAGAGCCCATAATGGGTGTGCTGCTTTCAGGGGGAGTCCAGTTAAATTTCTTCCCCGTGGCCAGTGCAGGGCTGTGTTTTGGATTTGTGCTGAACACAGGGTTGATAATCACAGAGTCACAGAATGTGCTGAATTGGAAGGAACCCACAAGGATCATCCAGTCCCACCCTTAGACCTGCACATGACCATCCCCAAGGCTCACACCATGAGCCTGAGAGGATCATTCAAACACTCCTTGAGCTGTGTCAGCCTTGGTGCTGTGCCCACTGCCCTGGGGAGCCTGTTCAGTGCCCAATCACCCTCTGGGGCAAGAACCTTTTTCCAAGATCCAGCCTAACCCTGCCCTGACACAACTCCAGGCCATTCCCTCAGTCCTGTCTCTGGTCCCCACAGAGCAGAGCTCAGGGCCTGTCCCTTCTCTGCCCCTGCCCAGGGAGTTTTGACTGCAGTGAGGTCTCACCTCAGTCTCCTCCTGCTGAACACACCAAGTGCCCTCAGTGTCCTCACACGGCTTCAAATCGAGGCCCTTACCCATCCACGTGGCCTCCTTTAAACACTCTCTAATGGCTCAATCTCTCCCTTCCATTGTGTCCCCCCAAACTGCCCCAATCTTGCAGGTGAGGCCACCCCAGGGCAGAGCAGAGCAGGACAATCCCCTCCCTGATGCCCCCAGCACAGGCTTGGCCCTCCTGGCTGCCAGGGCACTGCTGACTCAGGGACAACTGGCACCCACCAGCACCCCCAGGGCCCTTTCCCAGCACTGCTTCTCAGCCTCTCCTTCCCAGTGTGTCCGTCCAGCCGGGGTTGCCCCATCCCAGGGCAGGATCCAGCCCTTCCCCCTGTTGAACTTCCCATGGTTGGTGATTCCCAGCCCTCGGGATCTCTCGAGGTCTCAGTAGGGCTCTTCTGCCTTGCAGGGGCTCAGCGTCTCCTCCCAGTTTTGGGTCTTCTGCAGACTTACTCAGTGTCCCTTCCAGTGCTGTGTCCAAGTCATTGATGGAGATGTTGGAGAGCACAGGGCCCAAGATGGAGCCCTGTGAAACCCCAGCAGTGACAGGTCACAGTCTGATGTCACCCCTGTCACTGTTACAGGGTCCCTTTGGTTCCATGAGCCCCACCTGTCATAATAGCCCCTTTGATTCCATGAGATTCCACAGTGTCGCTGGGTTCCTTTGGTTCCATGAGGCCCTGTAGTGTCACAGAGTTCCTTGGTTCCATGATATTCCCAGTGTCCCAACGGAGCCCTGATTCCATAAGGTTCTGCAGTGTCCCAGGTTTACTTTTCTACCATGAAAAAAACCTCCTGAAACCATGACATTATCCCCCTCTGTATTCTATTCCCTTTTTCATCATACAGTGACCCAGGGATCCTTTGGTTCCATGAGGTCCTGCAGTGTCCCAGCAGCCCTTTGATTCCTTTGTGCCACTGGAGACACCCCATAATCCTGCCCTGCCTTGTCCATGGCTACTGAGTTTTCTGAAAGGTTGGAAAGGGGTTCAGCAGCAGTGATCCCCATCCTGCTGGCTCTGCTTCCCAGCCTGACCAGCATGGCCAGTGCAGGCTCAGCCCAGGGTGCCACAGCCCCTCCCTCTGCAGAGCATCCCCTCCAGCTCAGGGTCCTGCAGGGATCCCAGGTTGGGATCTGCAAGTGGTCAAGAAAGAGGGTTCTCTGTGCCATGGATTCCTCTGTGCAGCCACAGAAACGCTGCCTTGCTCTTCTCCAGGCACATCTCTTTGCCCAGGGCAGTGTGTCCAGGCTGCCTTGGCCAGTTGCAGCTGTTAAAAGTTACTGCGTTAAATGGAAAATGTTATTGTTGTGGTTTTGCCCAGCAGCCCATCCCTGGGGCTAAGGATGGTTTTGTCCAAGTGATTTCCGGACAAAAAAAAAAATCAAAATGTTCAGTGACGCCTTTGCTAATTACATTTTTAAGAAAATGGAGGAGAAGGTTGGTTGTGCAGTTGAAATTAGGAGCAGCAGCCATGTAGAAGGGTAGCGGGCCCGATGAGGGCCAAGGCCCCCTCCTCCCCTGGCTTGGGCCGGCGGGGGGCAGGTGTAGTACTGAAGCTTTCCTTCTCTCTTGTGAGAGAGTGAAGAAAAAAAAAGGTTTAAAAAACGAACTGCTTGGACAGAAACCGCTGCAGAGAAATTCCAGTGAAGAGATAAAGGATTTTCAAGGTCAAAGCTGGCAGTCGCAGGAGAGAGAAGAAAAGTTTGAAGGGGGGAGAGCTGCTTTTTCTCCCTTTCGCTCTCCCTCCCTTCACCAGGGTAAAGACTGAAAAATAAAATCCCTACCACTTGTAAAAGTTTGTTGGGGTGAAGAGACCCCCCCATGCGGCTCACAGAGGAGCTTGTGAATGTACCAGAGATTTGTGACTTTAACAGAGAGAGAAAAGCCTTATGCTGGAGCAGAAGCGGCTCGGATGAGGTAGAGTCCTGTTGAAGACTTTGTGACCCTTGAAGGGGACGATGCTTATGCCGGAGTGAGATGGCTTGGATAAGCTTGGGATCTCAGTGAGAGATCCATGCTGCTGGTGCTGGAGATTTGTGACCCTGAGAGAACCTACGCTGGAGCAGAAAATGGCTCGGGTAGGGATGTTGAAGATTTATGACCCTGAGGGGGATGAGAACCTCACGCTGGAGCAGGAAATGGCTCGGGTGAGATGCGAGGATCCAAGTAAAGGTTCCATGCTAGACCATGTTGGAGAGGTCTATCAAGGACTGTTCTCCCATGGGGAGGGACCTCCATAGGGAAACAGGGGTGAACTCTTAAACCATTATCCCCTGTAACCCTGTGGAAGAAGATCCATAGTAAGCAAGTGTCCCCTTGCAAGCCTATGGAAGAAGAGCCTTCAGGACCTGGGTAACCCCCAGCCTTCGGTCTTAATCCAGGAGGGGGGTAGGCCCAGCCCTAAAGGCTGACACAAAGAAGGAGAAAAAGTTCCAGCTGTGACGAGAGTGCTGCAAAGTTACTGGAGAGAAAGAGAGAGCTGGAATTCCGAGAATGGAAAAGGACTGCTTCTCCTCCTTGGACTGATATAAAGGGAGGTGGGGGGAGAAGTATCTTCTGTAAATACATAATACCTTTTACTTAAGTAGAATTATTGTAAATATAATTCTTTAGTTTTAGCTTGTTAATAATAAACAATTTGCAGTCAGGCATAACGCATTATTCACCATTTGGTCTGGCAGGAATCTTTGTCCACATTCAAATTTGGCAGTTGGACTGACAATTCCAGTGCGGGGCTCCTGCAAGCAAATGACAGCCCTGCCCTCCAGGAAAGAAACCCCTTACCCTCGGTCTCTTTTCCTGTTCCTTCAAATCCAACCTGCAGGGCAACTTTCTGCCATCTCTGCTCTTGGGAATTGGGAAGATAGACTCGCTCCCATGTTTAACACCTCAGGTAAAACCACCCTGTTAACACCTTTCCTAACCTTCCCCAACCTTTCCCAAAACTGAGATGAAAGAACTGTTGTAATATTATTAATATAATAAATAAGGAGTCTGCATGGGCCAAGGGACACCAATATAGTGTGTATCAGAATGCTTTATTGAGAGAGAACAAAGGCTTAAGTAGCAGTTTTGAACTGTAACACGTCCCAACAGGTAGCCCTCTCAACCAATCCTGCCAAGGTTCTTCACTGTTCATGTGCACTGGAGTCCCGCAGCCTTCGTTTCCCAGAACGCTCTGCTGGCACTCCTGAAACCCCAAACACTGCATCTCCCCCCTTTTTATTACAACAAGAGACAGAACAGTGCAATTCTGAAACTTTTTAGTTTAGTTTTTTTTTTTTTTTTAACATAACATTTCCCATTTAACACAGTAACTTTTAACGTCTGCAACTGGCCAAGGCAGCCTGGACACACTGCCCAGGGGAAAGGGATGTGCCTGGAGAAAGACAAGGCAGC
>NW_026086636.1:0-14429 GCF_022539395.1 Myiozetetes cayanensis | reverse complement strand
GGACACAAACCTGTGAAGATCTAGGCAGGAAAAAACCCTTAACCTCCAACTCTCCTGTGTAATGGGTGAGGCCAATATTGGCATTCCATATACACATGCAGTTTTCTGTCCTGAAACCTTTTGTCTGGGTGGAATCTTCATTGTTAGTCCATCTGGGGACCCAGACGGGCCATTTCAGGGGCGGGCTTTGGACACCAAGCGGATTAAGTTCCATCCAGCAAAAAAAGGCCTTAGCATCTAACTCTCCTGTGCAGTTGGTGAGCCACCCTTGGCACTCCACGCACACAAGGAGCTTCCTGCGCTGGCCCCTTTTGTCTGGGATGAATCTTCTTTCTTAGTCTATCTGGGGACCCAGACTGACCATTTCAGCGCGGAGCTATGGACACCAAAGCAATGAAGTTCCAACCATGAAAAAAGCCCTTAACCTCCAAGTCTCCCATGCAATGGGTGAGCAACCCTTGACACTCCATGCACACAAGGAGCTTCCTGCGCTGGCCCCTTTTGTCTGGGATGAACCTTCGTTCTTAGCCTGTGTGGGGCCCAGACGGGCCATTTCAGTGCGGGGCTACGGACACCAAACCAATGAAGTTCCAACCAGGAAAAAACGGCCTTAGCCTCCATCTCTACTGTGCAATGGCTGAGCCACTCTTGGAACTTCATGCACACATAGAGCTGGTAACTTTTGTGTGGGAGGAATCTTCGTTCTTAGTCCATCTGGGGACCAAGATGGACCATTTCAGCGTTGGCCTTCGGACAGCAAAGCAATGAATTTCCAGGTAGGAAAGAAAGTCCTTAGCGTCCAACTGCCCTGTGCATTTGATGAGCCACCCTTGGCACTCTATACACTCACGGAGCTTTCTGCACTTGCGGCTTTTTTCTAAGATGAATCTTCTTTCTTAGTCCATCTGGGGACCCAGACGCGTCATTTCAGCGCATGACTTCAAACATCAAACCAATGAAGTTCCAGCCAGGAAAAAAAGGCCTTAGCCTCCAACTGTCCTGTGCAGTTGGTGAGGCACCCTTGGTACTCCATGCACACATGGAGCTTCCTACCCTAGAACCTTTTGTCTGGGTGGAATCTTCATTCTTAGTCCATCTGGGGACCAAGACGGGCCATTTCAGCGTGGGGCTTGGGACACCAAACCAACAAAGTTCCAGCCAGGAAAGAAAGCCCTTAGCCTCCAACTCTGCTGTGAAATGGGTGAGCCACCCTTGGCTCTCCATGCACACATGGAACTTTCTACCCTGGCACCTCTTGTCTGAGTGGAATCTTTGTTCTTAATCCATCTGGGAACCCAGATAGGCCATTTCAGCGCAGGGCTTCAGACACCAAACCAATGAAGTTCCAGCCAGGAAAAAAAGCCCTTAGCCTCCAACTGCCCTGTGCAATGGGTGAGCCACCCTTGACACTCCATGCACACATGGAGCTTCCTGCGCTGGCCCCTTTTGTCTGGGATGAATCTTCTTTCTTAGTCTATCTGGGGACCCAGACTGGCCATTTCAGTGCGGAGCTGTGGACACCATAGCAATGAAATTCCAGCCATGAAAAAAAGGCATTAACCTCCAAGTCTCCCATGCAATGGGTGAGCAACCCTTGGCACTCCACGCACACAAGGAGCTTCCTGCGCTGGCCCCTTTTGTCTGGGATGAATCTTCTTTCTTAGTCTATCTGGGGACCCAGACTGGCCATTTCAGCGCGGAGCTGTGGACACCAAAGCAATGAAGTTCCAGCCATGAAAAAAAGCCCTTAACCTCCAAGTCTCCCATGCAATGGGTGAGCAACCCTTGACACTCCATGCACACATGGAGCTTCCTGCGCTGGCATCTTTTGTCTGGGAGGAATCTTCGTTCTTAGCCCGTGTGGGGCCCAGACGGGCCATTTCAGCGCGGGGCTTCAGACACCAAACCAATGAAGTTCCAGCCAGGAAAAAAAGCCCTTAGCCTCCAACTGCCCTGTGCAATGGGTGAGCCACCCTTGGCCCTCCATGAACACATGGAGCTTCCTGCGCTGGCACCTTTTTTCTGGGAGAAATCTTCGTTCTGAGTCCATCTCTGGACTTAGTCGGGCCATTTCAGCGTGAGGCTTCGGACACAAAACCAATGGAGTTCCAGGAAGGAAAAATACCCCTTAGCCTTCAACTCTGCTGTGCAATGGGTGAGTCAGCCTTGGCACTCCGTGTACACATGGAGCTTCCTTAGCTAGCACCTTTTGTCTGGGCGGAATCTTCGTTCTTAGTCCATCTCGGGACCCAGATGGGCCATTAGAGTGCAGGGCTTCGGACACAAACCAGTGAAGATCTAGGCAGGAAAAAAACCCCTTAACCTCCAACTCTCCTGTGTAATGGGTGAGCCAATATTGGCATTCCATATACACATGCAGTTTTCTGTCCTCAAACCTTTTGTCTGGGTGGAATCTTCATTGTTATTCCATCGGGGGACCCAGACAAGCCATTTCAGGGCGGGGTTTTGGACACCAAACGAATTAAGTTCCATCCAGGAAAAAAAGGCCTTAGCCTCTAACTCTCCTGTGCAGTTGGTGAGCCACCCTTGGCACTCCACGCACACAAGGAGCTTCCTGCGCTGGCCCCTTTTGTCTGGGATGAATCTTCTTTCTTAGTCTATCTGGGGACCCAGACTGGCCATTTCAGTGCGGAGCTATGGACACCAAAGCAATGAAGTTCCAGCCATGAAAAAAAGCCCTTAACCTCCAAGTCTCCCATGCAATGGGTGAGCAACCCTTGACACTCCATGCACACATGGAGCTTCCTGCGCTGGCATCTTTTGTCTGGGAGGAATCTTCGTTCTTAGCCGTGTGGGGGCCCAGGCCGGGCCATTTCAGCGCGGGGCTACAGACACCAAACCAATGAAGTTCCAACCAGGAAAAAACGGCCTTAGCCTCCACCTCTACTGTGCAATGGCTGAGCCACTCTTGGAACTTCATGCACACATAGAGCTGGTAACTTTTGTGAGGGAGGAATCTTCGTTCTTAGTCCATTTGGGAACCAAGATGGGCCATTTCAGCGTTGGGCTTCGGACAGCAAAGCAATGAATTTCCAGGTAGGAAAGAAAGCCCTTAGCGTCCAACTGCCCTGTGCATTTGATGAGCCACCCTTGGCACTCTATACACTCACGGAGCTTTCTGCACTTGCGGCTTTTTTCTAAGATGAATCTTTGTTCTTATTCCATCTGGGGACCCAGACACGTCATTTCAGCGTATGACTTCAAACATCAAACCAATGAAGTTCCAGCCAGGAAAAAAAGCCCTTAGCCTCCAACTGTCCTGTGCAGTTGGTGAGGCACCCTTGGCAATCCATGCACACATGGAGCTTCCTGCCCTAGCACCTTTTGTCTGGGTGGAATCTTCCTTCTTAGTCCATCTGGGGACCAAGACGGGCCATTTCAGCGTGGGACTTGGGATATCAAACCAATGAAGTTCCAGCCAGGAAAGAAAGCCCTTAGCCTCCAACTCTGCTGAGAAATGGGTGAGCCACCCTTGGCTCTCCATGCACACATGGAGCTTTCTACCCTGGCACCTCTTGTCTGAGTGGAATCTTTGTTCTTAATCCATCGGGGAACCCAGATAGGCCATTTCAGCGCAGGGCTTATGACACCAAACCAATGAAGTTCCAGCCAGGAAAAAAAGCCCTTAGCCTCCAACTGCCCTGTGCAATGCGTGAACCACCCTTGACACTCCATGCACACATGGAGCTTCCTGCGCTGGCACCTTTTTTCTGGGAGAAATCTTCGTTCTGAGTCCATCTCTGGACTTAGTCGGGCCATTTCAGCGTGAGGCTTCGGACACAAAACCAATGGAGTTCCAGGAAGGAAAAATACCCCTTAGCCTTCAACTCTGCTGTGCAATGGGTGAGTCAGCCTTGGCACTCCGTGTACACATGGAGCTTCCTTAGCTAGCACCTTTTGTCTGGGAGGAATCTTCGTTCTTAGTCCATCTGGGGACCAAGATGGGCCATTAGAGTGCAGGGCTTCGGACACCAAACCTGTGAAGATCTAGGCAGGAAAAAAACCCCTTAACCTCCAACTCTCCTGTGTAATGGGTGAGCCAATATTGGCATTCCATATACACATGCAGCTTTCTGACCTCAAACCTTTTGTCTGGGTGGAATCTTCATTGTTAGTCCATCTGGGGACCCCGACGGGCCATTTCAGGGCGGGGTTTTGGACACCAAACGAATTAAGTTCCAGCCAGGAAAAAAAGGCCTTAGCCTCTAACTCTCCTGTGCAGTTGGTGAGCCACCCTTGGCACTCCACGTACACAAGGAGCTTCCTGCGCTGGCCCCTTTTGTCTGGGATGAATCTTCTTTCTTAGTCTATCTGGGGACCCAGACTGGCCATTTCAGCCCGGAGCTATGGACACCAAAGCAATGAAGTTCCAGCCATGAAAAAAAGCCCTTAACCTCCAAGTCTCCCATGCAATGGGTGAGCAACCCTTGACACTCCATGCACACAAGGAGCTTCCTGCGCTGGCCCCTTTTGTCTGGGATGAATCTTCTAACTTAATCTATCTGGGGACCCAGACTGGCCATTTCAGTGCGGAGCTATGGACACCAAAGCAATGAAGTTCCAGCCAGGAAAAAAAGCCCTTAACCTCCAAGTCTCCCATGCAATGGGTGAGCAACCCTTGACACTCCATGCACACATGGAGCTTCCTGCGCTGGCACCTTTTTTCTGGGAGAAATCTTCGTTCTGAGTCCATCTCTGGACTTAGTGGGGCCATTTCAGCGCGGAACTGTGGACACCAAACCAATGAAGTTCCAGCCATGAAAAAAAGCCCTTAACCTCCAAGTCTCCCATGCAATGGGTGAGCAACCCTTGAAACTCCATGCACACATGGAGCTTCCTGCGCTGGCATCTTTTGTCTGGGAGGAATCTTCGTTCTTAGCCCGTGTGGGGCCCAGACGGGCCATTTCAGCGCGGGGCTACGGACACCAAACCAATGAAGTTCCAACCAGGAAAAAACGGCCTTAGCCTCCACCTCTACTGTGCAATGGCTGAGCCACTCTTGGAACTTCATGCACACATAGAGCTGGTAACTTTTGTGTGGGAGAAATCTTCGTTCTTAGTCCATCCGGGGACCAAGATGGGCCATTTCAGCGTTGGGCTTTGGAGAGCAAAGCCATGAATTTCCAGGTAGGAAAGAAAGCCCTTAGCGTCCAACTGCCCTGTGCATTTGATGAGCCACCCTTGGCACTCTATACACTCACAGAGCTTTCTGCACTTGCGGCTTTTTTCTAAGATGAATCTTCGTTCTTAGTCCATCTGGGGACCCAGACGCGTCATTTCAGCGCATGACTTCAAACATCAAACCAATGAAGTTCCAGCCAGGAAAAAAAGCCCTTAGCCTCCAACTGTCCTGTGCAGTTGGTGAGGCACCCTTGGCACTCCATGCACACATGGAGTTTCCTGCCCTAGCACCTTTTGTCTGGGTGGAATCTTCCTTCTTAATCCATCTGGGGACCAAGGCGGGCCATTTCAGCGTGGGGCTTGGGACACCAAACCAATGAAGTTCCAGCCAGGAAAGAAAGCCCTTAGCCTCCAACTCTGCTGTGAAATGGGTGAGAGACCCTTGGGTCTCCATGCACACATGGAGCTTTCTACCCTGGCACCTCTTGTCTGAGTGGAATCTTTGTTCTTAATCCATCGGGGAACCCAGATAGGCCATTTCAGCGCAGGGCTTCAGACACCAAACCAATGAAGTTCCAGCCAGGAAAAAAAGCCCTTAGCCTCCAACTGCCCTGTGCAATGGGTGAGCCACCCTTGGCACTCCATGCACACATGGAGCTTCCTGCGCTGGCACCTTTTGTCTGGGAGAAATCTTCGTTCAGAGTCCATCTCTGGACTTAGTCGGGCCATTTCAGCGTGAGGCTTCGGACACAAAACCAATGGAGTTCCAGGAAGGAAAAAATACCCCTTAGCCTTCAACTCTGCTGTGCAATGGGTGAGCCAGCTTTGGCACTCCGTGTACACATGGAGCTTCCTTAGCTAGCACCTTTTGTCTGGGAGGAATCTTCGTTCTTAGTCCATCTGGGGACCCAGATGGGCCATTAAGTGCAGGGCTTCGGACACAAACCTGTGAAGATCTAGGCAGGAAAAAAACCCCTTAACCTCCAACTCTCCTGTGTAATGGGTGAGCCAATATTGGCATTCCATATACACATGCAGCTTTCTGACCTCAAACCTTTTGTCTGGGTGGAATCTTCCTTGTTAGTCCATCTGGGGACCCAGACGGGCCATTTCAGGGCGGGGTTTTGGACACCAAACGAATTAAGTCCCAGCCAGGAAAAAAAGGCCTTAGCCTCTAACTCTCCTGTGCAGTTGCTGAGCCACCCTTGGCACTCCACGCACACAAGGAGCTTCCTGCGCTGGCCCCTTTTGTCTGGGATGAATCTTCTTTCTTAGTCTATCTGGGGACCCAGACTGGCCATTTCAGTGCGGAGCTGTGGACACCATAGCAATGAAGTTCCAGCCATGAAAAAAAGCCCTTAACCTCCAAGTCTCCCATGCAATGGGTGAGCAACCCTTGGCACTCCACGCACACAAGGAGCTTCCTGCGCTGGCCCCTTTTGTCTGGGATGAATCTTCTTTCTTAGTCTATCTGGGGACCCAGACTGGCCATTTCAGTGCGGAGCTGTGGACACCATAGCAATGAAGTTCCAGCCATGAAAAAAAGGCCTTAACCTCCAAGTCTCCCATGCAATGGGTGAGCAACCCTTGACACTCCATGCACACATGGAGCTTCTGCGCTGGCATCTTTTGTCTGGGAGGAATCTTCGTTCTTAGCCCGTGTGGGGCCCAGACGGGCCATTTCAGCGCGGGGCTTCAGACACCAAACCAATGAAGTTCCAGCCAGGAAAAAAAGCCCTTAGCCTCCAACTGCCCTGTGCAATGGGTGAGCCACCCTTGGCCCTCCATGAACACATGGAGCTTCCTGCGCTGGCACCTTTTGTCTGGGAGAAATCTTCGTTCAGAGTCCATCTCTGGACTTAGTCGGGCCATTTCAGCGTGAGGCTTCGGACACAAAACCAATGGAGTTCCAGGAAGGAAAAATACCCCTTAGCCTTCAACTCTGCTGTGCAATGGGTGAGTCAGCCTTGGCACTCCGTGTACACATGGAGCTTCCTTAGCTAGCACCTTTTGTCTGGGCGGAATCTTCGTTCTTAGTCCATCTCGGGACCCAGATGGGCCATTAGAGTGCAGGGCCGGACACAAACCTGTGAAGATCTAGGCAGGAAAAAACCCCTTAACCTCCAACTCTCCTGTGTAATGGGTGAGCCAATATTGGCATTCCATATACACATGCAGTTTTCTGTCCTCAAACCTTTTGTCTGGGTGGAATCTTCATTGTTAGTCCACCGGGGGACCCAGACGGGCCATTTCAGGGCGGGGCTTTGGACACCAAGCGAATTAAGTTCCATCCAGGAAAAAAAGGCCTTAGCCTCTAACTCTCCTGTGCAGTTGGTGAGCCACCCTTGGCACTCCATGCACACAAGGAGCTTCCTGCGCTGGCCCCTTTTGTCTGGGATGAATCTTCTTTCTTAGTCTATCTGGGGACCCAGACTGGCCATTTCAGTGCGGAGCTATGGACACCAAAGCAATGAAGTTCCAGACATGAAAAAAAGCCCTTAACCTCCACGTCTCCCATGCAATGGGTGAGCAACCCTTGACACTCCATGCACACATGGAGCTTCCTGCGCTGGCATCTTTTGTCTGGGAGGAATCTTCGTTCTTAGCCCGTGTGGGGCCCAGGCAGACCATTTCAGCGATGGGGCTACAGACACCAAACCAATGAAGTTCCAACCAGGAAAAACGGCCTTAGCCTCCACCTCTACTGTGCAATGGCTGAGCCTCTCTTGGAACTTCATGCACACATAGAGCTGAGTAACTTTTGTGTGGGAGGAATCTTCGTTCTTAGTCCATCTGAGGGACCAAGATGGGCCATTTCAGCGTTGGGCTTCGGACAGCAAAGCAATGAATTTCCAGGTAGGAAAGAAAGCCCTTAGCGTCCAACTGCCCTGTGCATTTGATGAGCCACCCTTGGCACTCTATACACTCACGGAGCTTTCTGCACTTGCGGCTTTTTCTAAGATGAATCTTCGTTCTTAGTCCATCTGGGGACCCAGGCAGCGTCATTTCAGCGCATGACTTCAAACATCAAACCAATGAAGTTCCAGCCAGGAAAAAAGCCCTTAGCCTCCAACTGTCCTGTGCAGTTGGTGAGGCACCTTGGCACTCCATGCACACATGGAGCTTCCTGCCCTAGCACCTTTTGTCTGGGTGGAATCTTCCTTCTTAGTCCATCTGGGGACCAAGGCGGGCCATTTCAGCGTGGGGCTTGGGACACCAAACCAATGAAGTTCCAGCCAGGAAAGAAAGCCCTTAGCCTCCAACTCTGCTGTGAAATGGGTGAGCCACCCTTGGCTCTCCATGCACACATGGAGCTTTCTACCCCTGGCACCTCTTGTCTGAGTGGAATCTTTGTTCTTAATCCATCTGGGAACCCAGATAGGCCATTTCAGCGCAGGGCTTCAGACACCAAACCAATGAAGTTCCAGCCAGGAAAAAAAGCCCTTAGCCTCCAACTGCCCTGTGCAATGGGTGAGCCACCCTTGGCACTCCATGCACACATGGAGCTTCCTGCGCTGGCACCTTTTTCTGGGAGAAATCTTGCGTTCTGAGTCCATCTCTGGACTTAGTCGGGCCATTTCAGCGTGGGGCTTCGGACACAAAACCAATGGAGTTCCAGGAAGGAAAAATACCCCTTAGCCTTCAACTCTGCTGTGCAATGGGTGAGTCAGCCTTGGCACTCCTTGTACACATGGAGCTTCCTTAGCTAGCACCTTTTGTCTGGGAGGAATCTTCGTTCTTAGTCCATCTGGGGACCCAGATGGGCCATTAGAGTGCAGGGCTTCGGACACCAAACCTGTGAAGATCTAGGCAGGAAAAAACCTCTTAACCTCCAACTCTCCTGTGTAATGGGTGAGCCAATATTGGCATTCCATATACACATGCAGCTTTCTGTCCTGAAACCTTTTGTCTGGGTGGAATCTTCATTGTTAGTCCATCTGGGGACCCAGGCGGGCCATTTCAGGCGGGGTTTTGGACATCAAGCGAATTAAGTTCCAGCCAGGAAAAAAAGGCCTTAGCCTCTAACTCTCCTGTGCAGTTGGTGAGCCACCCTTGGCACTCCACGCACACAAGGAGCTTCCTGCGCTGGACCCTTTTGTCTGGGATGAATCTTCTTTCTTAGTCTATCTGGGGACCCAGACTGACCATTTCAGCGCGGAGGTGTGGACACCAAAGCAATGAAGTTCCAGCCATGAAAAAAGGCATTAACCTCCAAGTCTCCCATGCAATGGGTGAGCAACCCTTGACACTCCATGCACACAAGGAGCTTCCTGCGCTGGACCCTATTGTCTGGGATGAATCTTCTTTCTTAATCTATCTGGGGACCCAGACTGGCCATTTCAGCGCGGAGCTATGGACACCATAGCAATGAAGTTCCAGCCATGAAAAAAAGCCCTTAACCTCCAAGTCTCCCATGCAATGGGTGAGCAACCCTTGACACTCCATGCACACATGGAGCTTCCTGCGCTGGCATCTTTTGTCTGGGAGGAATCTTCGTTCTTAGCCCGTGTGGGGCCCAGACGGGCCATTTCAGCGCGGGGCTACGGACACCAAACCAATGAAGTTCCAACCAGGAAAAAACAGCCTTAGCCTCCACCTCTACTGTGCAATGGCTGAGCCTCTCTTGGTACTCCATGCACACATGGAGCTTCCTGCGCTGGCACCTTTTGTCTGGGAGAAATCTTCGTTCTGAGTCCATCTCTGGACTTAGTCGGGCCATTTCAGCGTGGGGCTTCAGACACAAAACCAATGGAGTTCAAGGAAGGAAAAATACCCCTTCGCCTTCAACTCTGCTGTGCAATGGGTGAGTCAGCCTTGGCACTCCGTGTACACATGGAGCTTCCTTAGCTAGCACCTTTTGTCTGGGAGGAATCTTCGTTCTTAGTCCATCTCGGGACCCAGATTGGCCATTAGAGTGCAGGGCTTCGGACACAAAGCAGTGAAGATCTAGGCAGGAAAAAAACCCCTTAACCTCCAACTCTCCTGTGTAATGGGTGAGCCAATATTGGCATTCCATATACACATGCAGTTTTCTGTCCTGAAACCTTTTGTCTGGGTGGAATCTTCCTTGTTAGTCCATCTGGGGACCCAGACGGGCCATTTCAGGGCGGGGTTTTGGACACCAAATGAATTAAGTTCCATCCAGGAAAAAAAGGCCTTAGCCTCTAACTCTCCTGTGCAGTTGGTGAGCCACCCTTGGCACTCCACGCACACAAGGAGCTTCCTGCGCTGGCCCCTTTTGTCTGGGATGAATCTTCTTTCTTAGGCTATCTGGGGACCCAGACTGGCCATTTCAGCGCGGACCTGTGGACACCAAACCAAGGAAGTTCCAGCCATGAAAAAAAGCCCTTAACCTCCAAGTCTCCCATGCAATGGGTGAGCAACCCTTGACACTCCATGCACACATGGAGCTTCCTGCGCTGGCATCTTTTGTCTGGGAGGAATCTTCGTTCTTAGCCCGTGTGGGGCCCAGATGGGCCATTTCAGCGCGGGGCTTCAGACACCAAACCAATGAAGTTCCAGCCAGGAAAAAAAGCCCTTAGCCTCCAACTGCCCTGTGCAATGGGTGAGCCACCCTTGGCCCTCCATGAACACATGGAGCTTCCTGCGCTGGCACCTTTTTTCTGGGAGAAATCTTCGTTCTGAGTCCATCTCTGGACTTAGTCGGGCCATTTCAGCGTGGGGCTTCGGACACAAAACCAATGGAGTTCCAGGAAGGAAAAATACCCCTTAGCCTTCAACTCTGCTGTGCAATGGGGGAGTCAGCCTTGGCACTCCGTGTACACATGGAGTTTCCTTAGCTAGCACCTTTTGTCTGAGAGGAATCTTCGTTCTTAGTCCATCTGAGGACCAAGATGGGCCATTAGAGTGCTAGGGCTTCGGACACCAAACCTGTGAAGATCTAGGCAGGAAAAAAACCCTTAACCTCCAACTCTCCATGTGTAATGGGTGAGCCAATATTGGCATTCCATACACACATGCAACTTTCTGTCCTGAAACCTTTTGTCTGGGTGGAATCTTCATTGTTAGTCCATCTGGGGACCCAGACAGGCAATTTCAGGGCGGGGCAAAGGACACCAAGCGAATTAAGTTCCATCCAGCAAAAAAAGCCTTAGCCTCTAACTCTCCTGTGCAGTTGGTGAGCCACCCTTGGCACTCCACGCACACAAGGAGCTTCCTGCGCTGGCCCCTTTTGCCTGGGATGAATCTTCTTTCTTAGTCTATCTGGGGACCCAGACTGGCCATTTCAGCGCGGAGCTATGGACACCAAAGCAATGAAGTTCCAGCCATGAAAAAAAGCCCTTAACCTCCAAGTCTCCCATGCAATGGGTGAGCAACCCTTGACACTCCATGCACACAAGGAGCTTCCTGCGCTGGCCCCTTTTGTCTGGGATGAATCTTCTTTCTTAATCTATCTGGGGACCCAGACTGGCCATTTCAGCGCGGAGCTATGGACACCAAACCAAGGAAGTTCCAGCCATGAAAAAAAGCCCTTAACCTCCAAGTCTCCCATGCAATGGGTGAGCAACCCTTGACACTCCATGCACACATGGAGCTTCCTGCGCTGGCATCTTTTGTCTGGGAGGAATCTTGCGTTTCTTAGCCGTGTGGGGCCCAGGCGAGGCCATTTCAGCGCTGGACTTCGGACAGCAAACCAATGAAGTTCCAGCCAGGAAAACAGCCCTTAGCCTCCAACTGCCCTGTGCAATGGGTGAGCCACCCTTGGCCCTCCATGCACACATGGAGCTCCTGCGCTGGCACCTTTTTTCTGGGGAGAAATCTTCGTTCTGAGTCCCATCTCTGGACTTAGTCGGGCCATTTCAGCGTGAGGCTTCGGACACAAAACCAATGGAGTTCCAGGAAGGAAAAATGCCCTTAGCCTTCAACTCTGCTGTGCAATGGGTGAGTCAGCCTTGGCACTCCGTGTACACATGGAGCTTCCTTAGCTAGCACCTTTTGTCTGGGAGGAACCTTCGTTCTTAGTCCATCTGAGGACCAAGATGGAGCCATTAGAGTCTGGGGCTTGGACACCAAACCTGTGAAGATCTAGGCAGGAAAAAAACCCTTAACCTCCAACTCTCCTGTGTAATGGGTGAGGCCAATATTGGCATTCCATATACACATGCAGCTTTCTGTCCTCAAACCTTTTGTCTGGGTGGAATCTTCATTGTTAGTCCATCTGGGGACCCAGACGGGCCATTTCAGGCGGGGCTTTGGACACCAAACGAATTAAGTTCCATCCAGGAACAAAAGGCCTTAGCCTCTAACTCTCCTGTGCAGTTGGTGAGCCACCTTGGCACTCCACGCACACGAGAGAGCTTCCTGCGCTGGCCCTTTTGTCTGGGATGAATCTTCTTTCTTAGTCTATCTGGGGACCCAGACTGGCCATTTCAGCGCGGAGCTATGGACACCAAAGCAATGAAGTTCCAGCCATGAAAAAAAGCCCTTAACCTCCAACTCTCCTGTGTAATGGGTGAGCAACCCTTGACACTCCATGCACACATGGAGCTTCCTGCGCTGGCCCCTTTTGTCTGGGATGAATCTTCTTTCTTAGTCTATCTGGGGACCCAGACTGGCCATTTCAGCGCGGAGCTATGGACACCAAAGCAATGAAGTTCCAGCCAGGAAAAAAAGCCCTTAACCTCCAAGTCTCCCATGCAATGGGTAGGCAACCCTTGACACTCCATGCACACATGGAGCTTCCTGCGCTGGCATCTTTTGTCTGGGAGGAATCTTCGTTCTTAGCCCGTGTGGGGCCCAGGCAGGCCATTTCAGCGCGAGGCGACGGACACCAAACCAATGAAGTTCCAACCAGGAAAAAAACGGCCTTAGCCTCCACCTCTACTGTGCAATGCCTGAGCCACTCTTGGAACTTCATGCACACATAGAGCTGAGTAACTTTTGTGTGGGAGGAATCTTCGTTCTTAGTCCATCTGAGGGACCAAGATGGGCCATTTCAGCGTTGGGCTTCGGACAGCAAAGCAATGAATTTCCAGGTAGGAAAGAAAGCCCTTAGCGTCCAACTGCCCTGTGCATTTGATGAGCCACCCTTGGCACTCTATACACTCACGGAGCTTTCTGCACTTGCGGCTTTTTCTAAGATGAATCTTCGTTCTTAGTCCATCTGGGGACCCAGGCAGCGTCATTTCAGCGCATGACTTCAAACATCAAACCAATGAAGTTCCAGCCAGGAAAAAAAGCCCTTAGCCTCCAACTGTCCTGTGCAGTTGGTGAGGCACCCTGGCACTCCATGCACACATGGAGCTTCCTGCCCTAGCACCTTTTGTCTGGGTGGAATCTTCCTTCTTAGTCCATCTGGGGACCAAGGCCGGGCCATTTCAGCGTGGGGCTTGGGACACCAAACCAATGAAGTTCCAGCCAGGAAAGAAAGCCCTTAGCCTCCAACTCTGCTGTGAAATGGGTAGGCCACCCTTGGCTCTCCATGCACACATGGAGCTTTCTACCCTGGCACCTCTTGTCTGAGTGGAATCTTTGTTCTTAATCCATCTGGGAACCCAGAGAGGCCATTTCAGCGCAGGGCTTCAGACACCAAACCAATGAAGTTCCAGCCAGGAAAAAAAGCCCTTAGCCTCCAACTGCCCTGTGCAATGGGTGAGCCACCCTTGGCCCTCCATGCACACATGGAGCTCCCTGCGCTGGCACCTTTTTTCTGGGAGAAATCTTCGTTCTGGGTCCATCTCTGGACTTAGTTGGGCCATTTCAGCGTGGGGCTTCGGACACAAAAGCAATGGAGTTCCAGGAAGGAAAAATACCCCTTAGCCTTCAACTCTGCTGTGCAATGGGTGAGTCAGCCTTGGCACTCCGTGTACACATGGAGCTTCCTTAGCTAGCACCTTTTGTCTGGGAGGAATCTTCGTTCTTAGTCCATCTGGGGACCCAGATGGGCCATTAGAGATGCAGGGCTTCGGACACCAAACCTGTGAAGATCTAGGCAGGAAAAAAACCCTTAACCTCCAACTCTCCTGTGTAATGGGTGAGCCAATATTGGCATTCCATATACACATGCAGCTTTCTGTCCTGAAACCTTTTGTCTGGGTGGAATCTTCATTTGTTAGTCCATCTGGGGACCCAGACAGGCCATTTCAGGCGCGGCTTTGGACACCAAGCGAATTAAGTTCCATCCAGCAAAAAAAGGCCTTAGCCTCTAACTCTCCTGTGCAGTTGGTGAGCCACCCTTGGCACTCCATGCACACATGGAGCTTCCTGCGCTGGCCCCTTTTGTCTGGGATGAATCTTCTTTCTTAGTCTATCTGGGGACCCAGACT
>NW_026086635.1:0-14569 GCF_022539395.1 Myiozetetes cayanensis | reverse complement strand
CCCCTGAAGCCCCTTCCCAGTTCCCACAGCTCTCCCAATTTCTCCTTTCCCTTGACCCTGGGACCACCCTAACCCCCAAATCTCTGGGTCTCCCCAGTTCCCCACTCCTGGCTTATCCTGCAGGGCAGTCCTGGGGTGTCCCAGGGACCCCCTGAACTCCCCATTCCTGTACACCAGATCCCCCCTGCACCCCCTTATCCGGGACCAGGACCCCCCTGCACCCCCTTTCCTGGTCATCCCACCTCTCCCAGACTCCACACTCCCTTTTCCTTGACCTTGGGACTCCCTGGACCCCCAGTCCTGGGCATCAGGACCCCCGTGCACCTCTTTCCAGCACTGGGACTCTCTTTCACCCCTTCCTCAGCTCCAGGACCCCCTGCAACAACCTCTTTTCCGGCCCTCCCAGTTCCCAGGCACCCCCTCGATCCCCATTCCTGTCTTTCCCAGACTCCTGAATCCCCCTTTTTTTTTGCTTATGTTGATGTTGTTTTTGAACACCGGGGGACCCCCTGAACCCCGTTTTCTGGACCCCACGACCCTCCCTTTCCCCGACACCGGTGACCCCCGTGCAGAGGCTCTCCCTGGACCCCCCATCCCACCTCTCCCTATCCCTGCCCTCCCCTTTCCTTGGCCCTGGGATCCCCTCTAACTCCCCTTTCCCAGCACTGTGCCCCCCGGCAGCCCCAAGATTCACCCCAAAACACCAAGATTCACCCCAAAAAAGCACTCTCAGGGTTCCCCCCTCTCCGATATCCCCACTTTGGGGAGCCGCGGCGGGGGTAGGGGGGGATTGGGGAACTCTGGCAGTGTTGGGGACAATCAAAGAGTTCCTGACACGTGGCCGGGGCCTTTGTTCGGCCCGCCGGGAATCGACAACAAACCTCAGTCCCGGGGTCCCCCTGGCCGGGGATCAAGCGATAGGGACACGAAGGGACCCCCATGGGGAATTCGTCTCATTCACTCTCTCCCACCCTTTTCCGTCGCCCACCCCTCCCCCCACCATCAACCCCGGCTTCCTCCCCTCCTTCCCCTCGGTCGGTTCGGGAGGGACCCATCCCCTCTCTCGCTCTCTTTGGGGGTCCAACCCCCCCCTTTCTCCTTCCCCTCTCCCTTTTTTCCATCCATTCCCCCCCCAAACCCAAACTTACCGGGCGAGCTCCTCGCTCGTGGAACGGAAAGTGGGAAGGAGGAGCGGAGGAGGAGCGGAGGAGGAGCGGAGGAGGGGCGGGAGGAGGAAGAGGAGGAGGAAGAGGAGGAGGAAGAGGAGGAGGGAGAGGAGGAGCATCTTCCCCCTCAATCCCTCACGTTGCCGAGGACGGAGGGGAGAGCTCCTTTCAGATACTTTGGGGGAAGGGCCTCTGGGGTGGTTTCGGGGGGCGGGGGGGATGTTTGGAGCTCCGAAGCTGAGCCGCAAATGCCCCTCGGGAGAACCTTAGGGGGACTCCTGGAGGGGGTTTTTTTACGGGGGGAGGGGGATCCCGGTGTGGGTTCCCGGCAGAGCCCCGGGGATTGGGCGGGGGGATGCGGGGACTCCCCCGCGGTGGGGGTTGGTGTTCCATGGTCAGCCCGGTCCCGGCAGGGGAGGGGAACGCGATGACACCCTTTTTTAGGGACCCCGGAGTGGGGGAAGCAGAGAGAGGTCACAGCAGAGCTGAGGGACCCCCCCGGCTGTCGCAGAGCGTGGAGAGGGTGAGCAGAGAGGGGTGTGGGGGGACTGGGGACCCCCGGACCCTGAAACAGGGGGCTCTGAGAGGGTGATGGCCAAAAAGGCACCAAAAAAAAGGTCCAAAAGTTAACAAGGGTTCAGCTGGTAGAGCTTCTCCTGTTTGCTCTCCCTGCTCTGCTGGAAGAATAAATCAGGTAAATGAGACATTGCAATGGGATACAGAAGGCCCAGAGCCCAGACTTTGCAGGCTTGAAGGATTCAGGTCACCTAATGGGGGAGTTCTCTGAGCAATTCATCATTCCAGGGCTTTTTCAGCATCAAGAGGGGACTACCCAAGATTCCCGGGATCTCCAGCAGCCCAGAAAAGGCAGAACCCCAGAGAGGGGGGACCCCCCAAAACACAGGAGACCTACCAGCAGACTGAACATGGTGAGTGACCCCCAGAACCCTCAAAAGTTGGGGAGTTCCTTTGTTGCTCCAGATGTCCTTTGTGTTCTGTGAGGTTCCAAAACATTTTGGGGTTCCTTTTGTTCCTTGAGGTTCCCAAAATGCTTCGAGGTTCCTCTTATTACACCAGGTTCCAAAATGCCAAAAAGAACTGGGTAGACCTGCGGACCAAAAAGAACCGGACAGACCCAAGGGCCAAAAAGAACCAGACGAACCTGAAGGCCAAAATGATCCGGAAAGACGTGAGGGCCATTAAGAAGCAGGTAGATCTGAGGGCCAAAAAGAACCAGACAGACCTGAGGGCCAAAAACTACCAGGTAGACCTGAGGGCAAAAAAAGAACCGGGTAGAGCTGAGGACCAAAAAGAAGCAGACAAACCTGGTCTCTGTGATGTCACCCCAGCCTTGTGAAGTCACCAGTGTCCCCCATGCTGTCACAGATGTCCCCGTTAACGTCACTGGTGTCTCTGTGGTGTCATCACTGTCCCCTGTGATGTCAACAATGTCCCCAATGATGTCCTGCTGTCTCTGTGATGTCACCACTGTGCCGAACTGTGGCACCTGGTCCCCGTCATGTCACCGATGCCAGTGATGTCCCTGTGAAGTCACAGCTGTCCTTTTGCTGTCAACAGTCACCTGTGGTGTCAATGATCCCCAGTGATGTCACTCATCTACCTGTGATGTCACCACTGTCCACTGTGATGTCAGCAATGACCCTGATGATGTCACTGGTGTCACTGTGATGTCATTCCTGTCATTATGAAGTCACTGAAATCCCCTGTGATGTCACCAATGTCCCTGTGACATTATGGCTTCCCATTATTGTCACCAGTCCCTTGTGATGTCACCAATGTCCCCGATGATGTCACTGGTGTCTCTGTGATGTCACCCCTGTCATTGTGAAGTCACCAATGTCCCCTGTGATGTCAGCAATCTCCCTGTGACATCACGGCTTTTCTTTTTGTCGCCAGTCCCCTGTGATGTCACTATTCCTCAATGGTGTAACCTCTGTTCCTGTGATGTCACCACTGTCCCCAGTGACTTCAGCAATGTCCCCAATGATGTCACTTGTGTCTCTATAATGTCAACCCTGTGCTTGTGAAGTCACCAGTGTCCCCCTGACATCACAGCTGTCCCTTTATTGTCAGCAGTCCCTTGTGATGTTACCCACGTCCCTGTGATGGCACCACTGTCCACTGTGATGTCAACAATGACCCAGATGATGTCACTGGTGTCACTGTGATTTCACCCCTGTCCTTGTGAAGTCAGTGAAGTCCCCTGTGATGTCACCAATGTCCCTGTTGACAACAAAGGGACAGCTGCGATGTCACAGGGACATCAGTGACATCACAAGGACATGACAGGGATATGGTGTCACATCTTGGCACAGTGGTGACATCACAGAGACAGCAGTGATGGGGACATTGTTGACATCACAGGGGACAGTGATGTCACCACAGACACCAGTGATATTAACGGGGACATCTCTGGTATCACAGGGGACACCGATGACTTCACAAGGCCAGGGGTGACATCACAGACACCAGTGACATTATCGGTGTCAGTGGTGACATCACAGGGGATAGTGGTGACATCTCAGGGACATTGGTGACATCACTGGGGTCATCAGTGACTTCACAAAGACAGGGGTGACATCACAGAGACACCAGTGACATCACCGGGTACATGGGTGACATCACTGGGGGCCAGTGACATCACATGGGACTGTTGACAACAAAGGAACAGCCATGATGTCACGGGGACATCAGTGACATCACAGGGAACTTCAGTGACTTCACAAGGACAGGGATGACATCAAAGTGACACCAGTGACATCATCTGGGACATCGCCAGTGACATCACAGGGACATCAGTAACATCACTGGGGACATTGGTGACTTCACAAGGAAAAGGGTGACTTTACTTAGAGAGCAGTGACATCATTGGGTACATTGGTGACACCACAGGGGACAGTGGTGACATCACAGATACAGAAATGACATCACTGGGGACCAGTGATGTCACAGGGGATTGTTGACAATAAAAGGACAGCTGTGATGTCACAGCAACATCACAGAGGACTTCAGTGACTCCACAAGGACAAGGGTGACATCACAGAGACACCAGTGACAATGTCAGGGACATCTGTGACATCAGAGGGGACAGGGCTGACATCACAGGAAAGTCAGTGACATCATTGGGGATCAGTGACATCACAGGGGAGTGTTGACAGCAAGGGGACAGTCGTGATGGCACAAAGCCATCGGTGACATCACAGAGGTCCGGTGACATCACAGGGACATCAGGGACATCATTGGAGACCAGTGACATCATAGGGGACTGTTTACAGCAATGGGAAAACTGTGATATCACAGGGACATTGGTGACATCACAGGGGACAGTGGTGACATCACAGAGGGTGGAGGTGAACACAAAGAGACACCAGTGATATCATTGGGGACATTGGTGACATCCCAGGGGACTGGTGACAAGAAAGGGAGTTCTGTGATGTCACAGGGACATCACTGACATCAAAGGCATCTGGTGACATCAGAGACATCAGTGACATCATGGGGATATAATGCCACTGCTGGGGACAGTGGTGACATCACAGAGACATCAGTGACATCGCTGGTGTCCAGTGACCTCACAGGGGACTGCTGATAACAAAGGGACAACTGTGATGTCACAGGGCTATCGGTGACATCACAGGGGACAGTGGTGACTTCACAGAGACAGTAGGGACATCACTGGGTACCAGTGACATCAGAGTGACAACAGAGGGACAGCAGTGACATCACAGGGACATTGGTCACATCACAGGGACATGGTGGCACTGCTGGGGACAGTGGTGATATCCCTGGGATAGTAGTGACATCATTGTTGACCAGTGACATCACAGGGGAGTTCTTACAGCAATGGGAAAGCTGTGATGTCACAGGACATCAGTGACATCATAGGGACATTTGTGACATCATGGGGACATGGTGCTACAGGGGACAGTGGTGACATCATAGAGGAACCTGTGAAATCATAGGCAACTGTTGTCAACAAATGGAAAGCTGTGATGTCACAGGGACATCAGGGACATCATAGGGACATAGGTGACATCACGAGGAACATGGTGCTACCGTTGGGGACAGAGGTGACATCACAGAGACAGCAATAATGTCATTGGGGACCAGAAATATCACTGGGGACTGGTGACAACAAAGGGAAAGCCGTGATGTCACAGGGACATCAATGACATCACAGGGGACCTGGATAACAACACAGAGACACCAATGTTATCATCGGGGACTTTGGTGACATCACAAGGGACAGTGGTGACTGCTGCCATTGTTCCAGCTCTTGGACTGGCTGGCTACTGAGCAAAGTGGGACTATTTTGAAATTTCTATGGGAAGACTGTCCAACTTCATTGCATCTTTCTCCCACTATGGACAGATTCCCATTCCAAAGCAAAAATCTTTTGACTTTCCTGAGCTCGGGGTAGACAGAAAAAGGCATTTTCTAAAGTTAACACTGTGAATCAAATCAAATTCTCTTTCAATTTTGTTAGAAGTGTATAGGGATTTGCTACCATGGGGTATAAGGTTTTAGGTATCTCATTTACTCCGCTTAAATCCTGAACTAGTCTGTACATTCCACTTGGTTTCTTAACTGGGAGAATTGGGGTGTTGAAGTCTGATTCACACTCTATTACAAGTCCCAACTTCAAAAAGTTTTCCCTTATTGGTTCAATTCCTTTTCTGCCTCCAAATATCAATGGATATTGTTTCCTGTCTACTGGCTTTGCTCCTGGTAATAATTCTATCTGAGTAGGAGTTGCCTTTTTTGATTTACTGGGTACATCTGTAGCCCATCCCAAGGAATAGACTCCATCTAAAATTTGACTGATATTTTGATTGTTTTGCTCTGGCTTTATGCAGCTGAGGACCAAACTCAGGGCTGCTATTAGACGTTCTTTGTTTACCAGAAATTCAAGTTTATCTTTTTCAAACTCAATCACAGCTCTCAGGTTTTCCAACAAATCTCTCCCCAACAGAGGCTTTGGGGAATTAGGCAGATCTAAAAATGGATGAATTCCCATTGTTTTCCAACTTTGTACTGGAGGGGTTTCAGAAAGAAAGCTTTTTCTGATTGGCCTGTTACTCCCACGACTTGAACAAAGTTATAACTTTTAGGCACTAGTTCTTGGTTTAGAACCAAAAATGTGGCTCCAGTGTGGATCAGAAAGTCTAATTCTTTTTCACCTTCCCCTTGCTCCATTTTAACCAGTGGGTCTGCCAGGGAATGACTCACTGGTCCCCCTCATTCCCTGGTCTGATGAGTGATGACAGCTCCTCCTGGGTTCCCATTTGCCAATGTGGGGCAATCCCGTTTCCAGTGTCCCTCCTGCATGCAATGGGCACATTGATTTCCTCCCACTCTTGCTTGTTGAAAAGGTGAGCCCTCTCTTCCTCGCATTGCCTGCCCTCTGCCACCACCCCTAATATTTGAATTCAGAATTAAAGCAGCAACCACAACCTTTGTAAGTTTTCTATCTTGTCTTTCCTCCCTGTTGTTGTGCACTTTCCAGGCTTCATTCATTAACACCTTGTAACAGGGTGAGTTCGAAAGGATGTCGAGATTGAAAACCAAGATACTGCTGAAAGATCAACTATAAACCCAGTATTTATTACAGAAAGTGGCCATGTAAACAGGAACCCTAGAGACAGGAAAGGAGGGGAGTGAACTGAGCCCTCAGTGAAACCCCCACTCACACAGGCGTGTTTTACGAGGTTGTCTTACCCACCCCAGGAGAACCAGAATTCCCCACAGCAGAGGCTGCATCCTCGGAGGGTCAGCAGGCTCACAAAGATAGCGGCGTCCCCACAGAAGGCAACGTTGTCCTTCATGTGAAGCTTGAGAGCCCCCAGCACAAGCCACCTGTATTTTTATCCACTTACCTGGGGACGTCTCCCTGGGCCGGTGTGGCAGCACCGCCCAGCCAGAGGCCCTCAGTCCCTCCCCCGTTCTGTGAGTGCCCCCCTTCAGCCATGCGGGAGAACGTGGGGATTCCCCTCACACTTGCGCTGTTTCACTCAAGGGCTCTGATCTATTTGGGTCTGGGGGCTTTACTTCATCCTCTCCTCTTCAGTTTCTCCTTTAAATGTCCTCTACAGACAACCAGCCGATCACAGAGCACCAATTAAAACAGTTTCTACAAGAAACTCTCTCTCAAAGGACGAAGCTCCCGTTTATCAGTGAACGTGGCAGGCAAAGAACAAAACTTTTGCAGGTGGCTGGGCCAAACACAGACCAAAAAATATCAACAATCCCTGATACACCTGCCCTGATTTCTGTGTTGAAGATGCTTCTTCAGCCCTTCTCTGGAGCTGCAGGGGCAGTGCCTGTGTGCAGAGCTGGAGGGAAGAGACTCCCAGCACAGCAGCACAGCCAGGGACAAGGGCACTTGTTCTTTCCACATCTCAGCTTTCGGAAAGGTTGGGGAAGGTTGGGAAAGGTGTTAACAGGGTGGTTTTGCGTGAGGTGTTAAACATGGGAGTGGGTCTCTCTTCACAATTCCCAAGAGAAGAGATGGCAGAAAGCTGCCCTGCAGGTTGTATTTGAAGGAAGAGGAAAAGAGACCGAGGGGAAGGGGTTTCTTTCCTGGAGGGCAGGGCTGTCATTCGCTTGCAGGAGCCCCGCGCTGGAATTGTCAGTCCGACTGCCAAATTGGAATCTGGACAAAGATTCCAGCCAGACAAAAGGTGGCAGGACAGAAAACTCTTGCTGCCCATGGAGTGCCCAGGGTGGCCCACCAACTGCACCTGAAACCCGAAGGTTACAGGCTTTCTTTCCTGGGGAAAGGCCGTGAATTCACAAAGAGTCCCATGGCAGATGGGTGGGGCTGCACTGTGGGGGTGTGGGGTGTTGGTTCTTTGGTTTCCAGGGGCTATTCCAGGATGGAGAGGATGGGCTGAGACATCATAAAGGGGCACATGGGTGGGGCTGCATTCTGACCTTGTGAGGTGTTGGTTCTTTGGTTGCCAAGGTCTATTCCAGAATGGAGAGGATAGGCTGTGACATCACAAAAGAGCCTCAAGCACATGGGCTGATTTAGTGGGTGGACCTTGGCTGGATTTCAAACACCCACTAAAAGCTACCACCTCCCCTCCCTCTGCAACTCCACAGAGGAGAGAAAAAAAACATCTGAGGATTCCTGAGTAGAGAAAAGGGTGGGGAGAAAGTTGCTTCCTAAGAGACAAAACAGACTCAAAGTAAGGATAGTACTTAAATTTATTACTGACAGGATAAAAGCTAAAGAGTGAGAAATAAAACAGTCTGAAGAACACCTCCCCCATCCCTCCTTCCTTCTCAGCTCTTCCTCCTTCCCCCAGCGGTGCAGGGGGACGGGAATGGGGGTTACAGTCAGTTGTTGTTTCTGTCACTGCTCAGGGAGAGGAGTTGGATCCTTCCCTGCTACCCTGGGGTCCCTCCCATGGGAGACAGTCCTGGATGGACCTCTGCAGTGAGTCCATCCGTCGGGCAGCAGCTCTTCCCACCCTGCTGTCCCGTGGGTCCCTCCTCCATGGGGTCAGTCCTTCAGGGATGAGCTGACCCGGCGTGGGTCCCCACAGGGCCCACGAGTCCTGCCCGGGAAAAACCTGCTCCAGCCTGGGCTTCCCTCTGCACGGACTGCAGGTCCCTGCCAGGACCTGCTCCATCCTGGGCCTGCCCCGGGGTCACAGCCTCCTTCCTGCATCCCCTGCTCCAGAGTGGGAGCCTCCAGGGGCTGCAGGGGGGTCTCTCTACCCCAATGCTCCCCCAGGGTCTGTGGGACCTCAGCTCCATCGCCTGGAGCACCTCCTGCCCCTCCTTCTGCACCACCCTTGGGGTCTGCATTGCTGTTCCCACATTCCCACTCCACTCTTCCCTGGCTGCAATTCCTTCTGGCCCTAAATCTGTTATCCCAGAGCTGTTCCTGTTGCTCCTGATGGGCTCAGCCTTGGCCAGCGGCAGCAAGTCTATCCTGGAGCAGCTGGCATTGGCTCCACGGGGCAGGGGAAGCTTCTGGCAGCTTCCAACAGAAGCTACCCCTGGAACCCCCCCCACTACCAAAACCCACCCACAGAAACCCCTGACACCCAGTGACTTCCACTTGCCCCAGGATGGTCCCAGTTCCCATCAGTGTGATCCCAGTCACTCCCAGTTACTCCCAGTTGCCTCCAGCATGCACACTCTCACTCCCAGTTACTCCCAGTTGCCTCCAGCATGATCCCAGTTGCTCCAAGAATGTTCCCAGTTGGTTTCCAGCACGGCCCCACTGGCTCCCAGTTTCCCCCTGTGTAGTTCAAGTCGCTCCCAGTTTGATCCTGGTCCCTTACAGTCACTCCCACTATGATCCCAGTATGGTGCTGGTCACTCCCACTATGATCCCAGTCACTCCCAGACACTCCCAATAGGATCCCAGTTGTCCCGAACTGGGTCTCAGTTGCTCCAAGCCCCACACCAGGATGGTTCCTTTCTCTCTCAGGGACTCCCAGTCTCAGTCCAGTATGACCCCAGGCACTGTCAGTCCCTGCCTGGACGATGCCATTTGCCCCCTGCATGGTCCCAGTTGCTCCCAGTATGATCCCAATATGAGTCCAGTCACCTCCAGTATGATCTCAGGAATTTCCAAACACTTCCAGTAAGTGGTCAGTTTGATCCCACTCATCCCCAGTATGGTTGCAGTCCCTCCCACACACTCCCAGTACTATTGCAGTCACTCCCAGTAAGACCCCAGTGGGACACCAGTAGGAGCCCAGCTGCTCCCAGTATGATCCCAGTTGCTCCCAGCATGGTTCCAGTTGTTCCCCTTCACCCCTACTATGGTTCCAGTCAGTCCCAGTATGATCCCAGTCAATTCCAGCCACTCTCACTATATCCCAGTTGCCTCCAGCTTGCTCCCAGTCAGTCCCAGTATGATCCCAGTCTTTCTTAGTAGGATCAAAGTTACCCCCTGCATGGTCCCAGGTGCTCCCAGTCACCCCACTGTAGTTCCATTCCTTCCCAGTATGACTCCAGTATGATCCCAGTGACACCCTCTATGGTGGCAGTCACAGCCAGGATGAACCCAGACATTCCCTGTCACTCCCAGTATAAAGCCATTTGCCTCCAGCACAGTCCCACTTGCTCCCACTCACCCACTACAGTTCCAGTCCCTCCCAGTAGGATCCCTGTCACTCCCAGTCTCTCGCAGTTGACATCAGCCTGCTCCCAGTCAGTCCCAGTATGATCCCAGTCACTCCTGGTCTCTCCCAGTATATCCCAGTTGCCCCCAGTGTGGTCCCACTCACTCCCAGTTGCTCCCAGTAGCTTCCAGCATGATCCCAGTTGCTCAGCCACTCTCAGTCATCCACTGTGTGGTCCTAGTCACTCCCAGTATGATTCCAGTCACCTCCAGTATATTCCAGTTGAGCCAACATGGTCCCAGCTGCCCTCAGAATGCTCCCAGTCACTCCCAGTACGACCCCAGCCACCTTCACTGTGAGCTCAGTTGCACCGAAGATGGTTCCAGTTGTGCCCAGCATGGTCTTAGTTGCTCCCAGTGGGATCCTAAGAGCTCCCAGTTGCCCCTAGCATAGAACCAGTTGCTCCCAGTATGATCCTAATCTGATCCCAGTATGATCCCAGTATGAGTTCAGTCACCTCCACTATGATCCCAGGAACTTCCAGACACTTCCAGTACAAAGCCAGTTTGATCCCACTCATCCCCAGTATGGCTGCAGTCCCTCTCACACACTCCCAGTAATATTGCAGTCACTCCCAGTATGATCCCAGTACGATCCCAACAGCGGCCCAGGTGCTCCCAGTATGATCCCAGTTGCCCCAGTTCTGGTTATTGTGGGACAGCTTCCCAGTTCTCCCCAGTCCCGGTTATTGGGGGGCACTGGGGGGTTAATTGGAGGATCCCAATGGGGTGGAGTCGAGTTTGGGGAGTCAGAACCGGCCCTGGGGTTGATCGGGAATGGGGACCCCCCTGTGTTCCCCCCCGTGTCACCCCACTCTGGGGGGGTTTTGGGAAGGCACTTGCCCTTCAATAGGTACCCAGCTCACCCCAAAAGGCACTGGGACCCCTAAACCTCCCAACAGCCCCTCATGGACCCCCAAACACACTCAGAGCCCACCCAGGAGCCCACCCAACCCCTTTTCTGGGGGGGCTTCTCTGGGCACTGGTGGTGCTGGGAGCCCCCGGCTGAGGGCGAGGAGCTCTCGGGTGAGCGGGGGTGAAGGGAGGTCAGTGGGAAAAGGGGGTTAGAGGGGATAAAAAGGGTGGTGGGACCCCAAACTGAGTGGGAAGGGAGTGGGACCCCCCAAAAGTGGAGGGGGGCAGGGCAGTGAGGTTTGGGGGATGATGGGGAATGGGTAGGAGAGGTGAGAAGAGTGGGGAAAGGGCAAGGTGGGACGCCCAAACTGACCATGAGGGTCCTGAGAAGTGGGAGGATAATGTAGAAGGAGGAGAGAGAGGGGGGAAAAAGTGGGGTTTGGGACCCCTAAACTGATCTGGGAGGGGCTGGAGATTGAGGACCATGGAAAAGTGGAAAGAAAAGGGAGAAGGGCGGAAAAAGGCGGGGGGTCTGGTGGGTCAGACAGTCCCATGGGGGTCTTTGGGCACAGAAGGTTGGGAAAGGGGGGCGCCCCCCTAAACTCCCAACTGACTGTGGGGTGCTGGGGCTGCTGCATCTAATCTCAGCCTTGGGTTATGCTAACAGGTTCAGCTGAGAGGAATTACAGAGGTGGGACTGAACCAGAGCTTTAATGATGACAAGTCCAATCTATTGATAGAAATGAATTATTTAGGGTTACAAATGATCAGACAAAAGATCATCATCAGAATTATTTACTGCACAATAGAAACACTAAAACTACCAGTAGTACAGCATAAGATAGGACAGCGCTCTACACTAAAACAATTGTTGAAGCAATTCTACTCAAGCTGGCACCAAAGCAAGAATTATGAACTAGAGAGGGATGGAACTCCCCCAGACCAACGCTCGTGGGGAGATCTCTGCTCTCAACCTCCAGAACTGACCTTGGGGGGTCCCCAGCCAAGGCAGGAATCTCCACACACCCCCAAGAAGGGTTCTGTTGGCACAACCTGCCCCTGGCGAAGGGGACTGGCCCTTTGTGGTAGAAAGGGATGGACTGACAGTCACTGGACTCCAGGGGTTGCCTCACCATCAGGGGGGTCATTCGGGGTGGGAGCAGCAGCCGAAGCTCTTCCCACAGTCGGGGCACTCGTGGGGCTTCTCTTACTGGTGGGTCCGTTGGTGTTTGGTCAAGGTAGAGCTGTGGGTGAAGCTCTTCCCACACTCCCCACACTTGTAGAGCCTCTCCCCGGTGTGGATGCGCCGGTGGGTGATGAGGTGGGAGTTCAGCTTGAAGCCCTTCCCGCAGTCGGTGCAGCAGAAGGGCCTCTCCTCTTTGTGTATCCGCTCATGCCTGAGGAGATTGGAGCTGTTCTAAACCTCTTCCCACATTCCAAGCACTTGTAGGGCCATTCCCCACTGTGGATGAGCTGGTGCTTGCGGAGTGTGGAGCTGTCACTGAAGCTCTTCCCACACTCCCCACACTTGTAGGGCCTCTCCCTGGTGTGGATGCGCCGGTGGCCAACGAGGTGGGAGTTGCGTTTGAAGCCCTTCCCGCAGTCGGTGCAGCGGAAGGGCCTCTCCCCTGTGTGTGTCTGCTCGTGCTCGAGGAGATGTGATCTGGTCTGAAACCTCTTCCCACATTCCCTACACGTGTAGGGCCGTGCCCCAGTGTGGATGTGCTGGTGTCGGATCAGGCTGGAGCTCTTTCTGAAGCTCTTCCCACATTCCAAGCACCTGAAGGACTTCTCCCTGCTGGGAGGCTGCTCAACAGATGCACCACAAGACAGGGCCAAAGGGGCACTGACTTCCTCCTCACCTGCCTGGGGAGCCCGCAGCATCTTCCTCTTCCTTGCAGCCTCCTCCTCCATCCACCCAAGTTTTGGGAAGGACAAATTCTGCTGGCAGGAAACAAGGGCTGAGCGCGTTGGCTTGGGGGTTCCTCCTGCCCAAGTCCATCTCTAGAACTCACCAGGCATCCTCTGAGCATAAAAACCTCCAAAGCATGACGATTCAGCACAGAAAAACCCAAACCACCGAGATTCAGGCAAAAACCCCTCAGAAATAGCAAGAAGACCCCCCCGCCCAAACTGCAAAAAGTTGAGATTCAGCTGAAATATACTCCAAATTATGAAGATTAGCCCAAAATAAATCTCTGCCAGGAGTTCCCCCTCTCTGGTCTCTCCCCTCTGGGGTTCAGAGGGTCTCCCCTCTCTGGGATGTTGGGGGTCCCAATGGTCCCTTCTCCTCTGACTCTCACCTTCAGGGTGCCACCTTCTCAGACATTCCCCCTCTCCAGGTTCTCCACCTTGTTGTCCCAGGGGTCCCCTCTCTCCAGGTTTCCCCTTCTCTGCTCCCCCCGTTTCAGGCTCCCGGGGCTCCTCCCTCTCCGTGCTCCCCCCTCCAGCCTGCCGGGGGTCCCCCAGCTCCGGCATCGCCCGCTCCGCCCTCCACCCTCGGCAGCTCCCAAACACAGAGATGGCACTTGTTCCTCTGCAGGGACTCCAGGGCAGCAGGGTGACTCCTGCACCATGGATGGAATGGCACAGGATCCCCTGGGTCCCCAGGCTGGATCAGCACTCGGGGATACAAACTGACCTCGGGCTCAGGATGCAGCTGCGAGCACAGATTGCCCTGCAAAGTCTGCAGGGAGTCAGTCGAGCTCTGGAGAGCAGATTGTGCCCCAGGGATGGGACTGCAGAGGGGCCCTCAGGTCCCCAGGATGAAGTAGCAACCAGCAATAGACACAAAAGGACCCCCGAGGATTTCGGGGGGATTGTCCTGCAGGGAGGGGACAGTGTCACCCCACGAGGGCGGGGCTGGCAAGTGGGAGGCTGCTTTCTGGGGCAGGTGGTAACATTTTTGGCGTCATGGACAAGGATCCTTTGGATGTGGTGCAGTAATCGGTGTAGTCCAAAATTGATACCAAGTGAAACAGTGACCGTCCCCTCATTGTGAAATTATAGTGATAATTCTTCTCCCCTCAGTGAGATCTGGGCACATCAGACCTGTTGAAAGGTTCTCTGGTGCAGCCTGGACCTGTTGAAAGGTTTTCCAGGAGAGAATCAAGCTGACCCTCCACCCTCCAAGGGTTAAGGGGGAGAAAGACATTGACCTGAGCTGGGTTAATGACTGAGTCAAAAGGAATGACACTCCAGGGGGACTTATGTGGGGATTATTCCCTCTTGATATCTGTCCTTGGTTTAGAACTGCTTCTTGTAGGTGCTGTTTTAGGGGTTGTCCTTAGAACAACAGGAAAGATGGGCTATTCAGAAATCTACAGGTGAGGGGATAAGATCTTTACAAGAGTCAGTGAAGGCATTACAGGAGCAATTAGAA
>NW_026086634.1:0-14357 GCF_022539395.1 Myiozetetes cayanensis | reverse complement strand
CCAAAGAACCAACAACCCACAAGGTCAGAATGCAGCCCCACCCATGTGCCCCTTTGTGATGGCCCAGCCTGACCTCTCCATTCTGGAATAGCCCCTGGAAACCAAAGAACCAACGCCCCACACCCCCACAGTGCAGCCCCACCCATCTGCCATGGGACTCTTTATGATGTCACGACCTTTCCCTCAGGAAAGAAAGCCTGTAACCTTCGGGTTTCAGGTGCAGTTGGTGGGACACCCTGGGCACTCCATGGGCAGCAAGAGCTTTCTGTCCTGCCATCTTTTGTCTGACAGGAATCTTTGTCCAGATTCCAATTTGGCAGTCGGACTGACAATTCCAGCATGGGGCTCCTGCAAGAGAACGACAGCCCTGCCCTCCAGGAAAGAAACCCCTTCCCCTCAGTCTCTTTTCCTCTTCCTTCAAATACAACCTGCAGGGCAGCTTTCTGCCATCTCTTCTCTGGGGAATTGTGAAGATAGACCCGCTCCCATGTTTAACACCTCAGGCAAAACCACCCTGTTAACACCTTTCCCAACCTTCCTCTGCCTTTCCCAAAGCTGAGATGTGGAAAGAACAAGTGCCCTTGTCCCTGGTTGTGCTGCTGTGCTGGGAGTCTCTTCCCTCCAGCTCTGCACACAGGCACTGCCCCTGCAGCTCCAGAGAAGGGCTGAAGAAGCATCTTCAACACAGAAATCAGGGTAGGGAACTTTATTTTATTCAAATCTTGTGATGGTTTTGGTCTAGGCCTTCCTGCTAACCAGCTTGTAACCAAGGAAGTGGTCATGTTCCCAGTATTTCATACAATTTTTACATAAACCAGAATATAAATAAGTTGGAGATTAGAGACCTCGGTCTCTTCTCTTCTAGTGAGGTTCAGGGCAGTGGGCCCTTGTGTTTGTCTCGCTTATCTGGAGCCTGAGGCCTGCAGCATCTGCTGTCCGGACACATGGAGGTTTGGAGAGTGCTGGCCTTGTCTGCCCATCCTGCTTTTCTATGAGACGTGGTGAGATTTGTGTTGCTGGTTATTAGGATAATTCTTGAATTTGTTTGTGCATATCTGTTCGGTGTCCCCTTTTGTCCCTTTTTATCCTTTTTTCCCCTTTCCCTTTCACTTGAGGGGGAAAGGGTGTGTTTGGATTCTCTGCGCTGTGTACATAGCATCTTAATTGTATATAGTTGTAACATACGAAAATATATATATTTTTTATATAATTAGCTTGATTTCGAGTTCTTCAATTTTTATAGTTTGTTTTGTTTTGTTTTGTTTTTTTTTTTTCTTTACCCTAAGAAAAGAAAGGGTGGGGAAGGGGTTGTTACTGTGAGTTGTGGTATTTGGCAGGGAGTCAGGTCCAAACTATCACAGGTTTCCAGAGGCCATTCTGGAATGGAGAGGATAGGCCATGACAGCACAAAGAGTCCCATGGCAGACATGTGGGGCTGCATTCTTGGGGTGTGAGGTATTAGTTCTTTGGTGTCCAGCGGCCATTCTGGAATAGAGATGAGTGACCATAAAATCACAACTAGGCCAATGGCAAAAAGGAAAGGCTGCAATGTGGGGCTGTGGTGCATTGGTTCTTTGGTTTTCAGGCATCATTCTGGAATGGAGAGGGTAGACCATGACATCACAAAGGCAACGATGGAACACTTTTGGGGCTTCAGTGAGGGGGTGTGCACTGCAGTTCCTCCCAGGAAAGAAAGCCCTGAGACTCTGTCTCTCAAGTGCAGTTGCTGTACCACTCTCAGCACTGCACAAAGAAAAAGAGCATTCCGTGTGGCCACCTTTGGTCTGGCAGGTATGTTCATCCGTATTGAACACCAGACCTAAACTTAAAAAAAAAATCCCTAAACCCAAATCTAACACTAAAACTTAACCCCTAACCATAACCCTATCCCTTGCCCTGACCCAAACCCAAACCCTAAACCCTAAACCCTAAACCTTAAACCCTAACCCTAACCCCTAACCCCTTACCCTAACCCTAAAACCTAAACCTAAACCTAAACCTAACTATAACACTAAACCCTAACCCTAACCCTAATGAAAGGGACATTGGTAACATCACTGTGGATGAGTGTCATCAAAGGGGATTGGTGAAAACAAACAGACAGCCGTGATATCACAGGGACATCGGTGACATCACACAAGACATCAGTGACATCACAAGTTCATGGCTGACATCCAAGCGACATCGGTGACATCATCAGGGATATTGGTGACATCACAGGGGACAGTGGTGACATCACAGGGACATGGGTGACATCACTGGGAACCAGTGACATTAAAGGGGACTGTTGAAAACAAAGGGATAGGACTGGTATCACAGGGAAATCAGTGACATCACAGGGGTCTGGTGATATCACAAGGATATCAGTGACATCACGAGGACATGGTGCTACTTCTGGGGAGAGTGGTGACATCACAGAGATAGCAGTGACATCATTGGGAATATTGTTGACATCACAGGGGACAGTGATGACACCACAGAGACACCAGTGCCATCAACGGCAACATCTGTGCCTTCACAGCTGACATCAGTGATGTCACAAGGCAAGGGTTGACATCACAGGGACATCAGTGACATTATCACTGACACTGGTGACATCACAGGGGATAGTGGTGACATCAAAGGGACATGGGTGACATCATTGAGGACCAGTGACCTCACAGGGACTGTTGACAACAAAAGGACGGCTGTGATGCTACAGGGACATTGTTGACATCTCAGGGGACTTCAGTGACTTCACAAGGACAGGGGTGACATCACAGTGACAGCAGTGACAATGTCAGGGGTGTCGGTGATATCAGAGGGGACAGGGGTGAAATCACAGGAAAGTCAGTGACATTACCGGGGATCAGTGACATCACAGGGAAGTGTTGAGAACAAAGGGACAGCCGTCAGTGACATCACAGGGAACAGTGGTGACATCACAGGGGGTGGAGGTGAACACAAAGATACACTGGTGAAATCACAGGGGACAGTGGTGACATCACACAGACATGGGTGATATCATTGGGGGTCAGTGACGTTCCAGGGGACTGGTGACAAGAAAGGGACAGCTGCGATGTCACAGGGACATCACTGACATCAAAGGGGTCTGGTGACATCACAGGGACATCGGTGACATCACGGGGACATGGTGCCACCACTGGGGATAGTGGTGACATCACAGAGACAGCAGTGACATCATTTGGGACCAGTGACCTCACAGGGGACTGAAAAGAAAGGGCCATCCGTGTGACATGGCAGGGGACATAGGTGACATCACAAGACCAGGTGTGACATCACAGACACACCAGTGACATTATCGGTGACACTGGTGACATCACAGGGGATAGCGGTGACATCACAGGGACATTGGTGACATCATTGGGGACCAGTGACATCACAGGGGACTGTTGACCACAAAGGGACAGCCCTGATGTCACAGGGATATCACTGACATTTCTGTCATGACACGGACATGGTGCCACAGTTTGGCACAGTGGTTACATCAGAGAGACAGCAGTGGGGCCATTGGTGACATCACGGGGGACATAGATGACTTCACATAGCCAGGGGTGACATCACAGACACCAGTGATATTATCGGTGTCACTGGTGACATCACAGGGACATGGGTGACATCACTGGGGTCATCGGTGACTTCACAAAGGCAGAGGTGACATCACAGAGAAACCAGTGACATCATCGGGGATGTGGGTGATATCACAGGGGACTGGTAACAACAAATGACAGCTGTGATGTCACAGAGAGACCGCTGACATCACAGGGTACATCGGTGGCCTCACAAGTACAGCAGTGACATCACAGAAACACCAGTGACATCATAAGGGCCATTGGTGACATCACAGGGGACAGGGTGAACTCACAGGGACATTGGTGACATCATATGGGACTGTTGACAACATAGGGACAACCTTGATGTCACAGGGACATCGGTGTCTTCACAAGGCCAGGGGTGACATCACAGAGACACCAGTGACATCATTGGGGACGTTGCTGAAATCACAGGGCAGAGTGATGACATCACAGAGAAAGTAGGGACATCCCTGGGGACCAGTGACAGCAGAGTGACAATAGAAGGACAGCAGTGATGTCACAGGGACATTGGTCACATCACAGGGACATGGTGGCACTGCTAGGGACAGTGGTGATATCACTAGAACAGTAGTGACATCATTAAAGACCGGTGCAATCCCAGGGGACTGCTTACAGCAATGGGAAAACCGTGATGTCACTGGGACATTGGTGTTATCACAGAGGGTGAAGGTGACAACACAGAGACACCAGTGATACCCCTGGGGACATTGGTGACATCACAGGGGACAGTGGTGACATCACAGAAGAACCTGTGAAATCATAGGCGATTGTTGCCAACAAATGGAAGCCGTGATGTCAGAGGGACATCGGTGACATCACAGGGACATCGGTGACATCACGGGGACATGATGCTACCACTGGGGACAGTGGTGACATCAAAGAGACAGCAATGGTGTCATTGGGGACCAGAAATAACACTGGGGACTGGTGACAACAAAGGGAAAGCTGTGATGTCACAGGGACATCAATGACATCACAGGGGACCTGGATAACAACACAGTGACACCAGTGATATCACAGGGGACATTGGTGACATCACAGGGGACAGTGGTGACATTACAGGGACAGCAGTGACATCATTGTGGACCAGTGACATCACAGAAGACTGGTGAAAACAAAGGGGCAGCCGTGATCTCCCAAGGACATCAGTGACATCACTGGGGACATCGGTGACTTGACAAGGACAGGGGTGACATTGCAGAGACACCAGTGACATCATTGGTGACACTGGTGACATCAAAGGGACAGCAATGTCATCACTGGGGACCAGTGACAGCACAGGGAACTGAGGACCACAAAGGGACAGTCGTGATGTCACAGGGCTATCGATGACATCACAGGAGACAGGAGTGACAACACAGATGGCAGAAGTGACATCACAAGGATATCGGTGACATCACTGGAGACCAGTGACGTCACAGGGGACTGGTGACAACAAAGGGACAGCCGTGATATAACGTGGACATCGGTGACTTCACAAGGACATCCATGACATCATTTGGGACTAGTGACATCACAGGGGAATGGTGACAACAAAGGGATAGCCGTGATATCACAGTGACATCGGTGACATCATCAGGGACATTGATGACATCACAGGGGACAGTGCTGTCATCACAGGGACAGCGGTGACATCATTTCCAACCAATAACACCATAAGGGTCTGGTGACATCACAGGGACATGGGTGACATCACGGAGACATGGTGCCACCACTGGGGACAGTTGTGACATCACCTAGAGACTAGTGACATCACTAGGGACATTAGTGACATCACAGGGAAAGCAGTGACATCACTGGAGACCAGTGACGTCACAGGGGCGTTGTGACAACAAAGGGACAGCCATGATATAACGTGGGCATCAGTGACATCACTGGGGACATCGGTGACTTCACAAGGACAAGGGTGACTCACAGTGACATCGATGACATCATTGAGGACCAATGGTATTACAGGGGACTGGTGACAACAATGGGACAGCCGTGATGTCACAGGGATATCGCTGACATGACAGAGGTCTGGTGAAAACACAGAGACACCAGTGACATCACAGGAACATGGTGGCACTGCTGGGGACAGTGGTGACATCACAGGGACTGCAGTGACATCATTGAGGACCAGTCACATCACAGGGGACTGGTGACTACAACGGGGCAGCCGTGATGTCACATGGACATCAGTGACATCAGAGGGCACAGCAGCGACATCACAAAGACAGGGGTGACATCACAGTGGACAGTGGTGACATCATTGTGGACACAGGGACCACCCCTGGGACACCACTGACATCACAGTGGAGACACCCATGAGGACAGGAGTGACATCACTGGACACCAATGACATCACAGGGACATCGTTGACATCACAGGGACAGAGGTGACATCATTGAGGACCAGTGTCATCTCAGGGACATAGGTGCCTCCCACAGGACATGGGTGACACCCTGAGGACAGTGGTGACATCACAGGGCACAGTGGTAACACCCGTGGGGACAGCAGTGACATCACATGGATCACAGTTATGTCACAGGGACATTGAGGACATCATTAGAGACCAGTGACATCACAGGGATCTGGTGACATCACAGAGACATCGCTGACATCACAAGCATATGGTACCACCTGGGGAGAGTTATGACATCACAGGGACAGCAGTGACATCATTGGGGACCAGTGACATGGCTGAGGAGAGCGGTGACATCACATTGTGGACACAGGGAGCACACCTGGGGACAGCAGTGACATCAAAGGGGACAGTGGTGACAACCGTGGGGACAGCAGTGACATCACTGGAGACCAGTGACATCACAGGGGACTGTTGACAACAAAGGGACAGCTGTGATGTCACAGGGACATCAGTGACATCACAAGGACATGACAGGGACATGGTGTCACATCTTGGCACAGTGGTGACATCACAGAGACAGCAGTGACATCACTGGAGACATTGTTGACATCACAGGGACAGTGATGGCACCATAGAGACACCAGTGACATTATCGGTGTCACTGGTGACATCACAGAGCACTGGTGACATCATAGGTATATGATTCACATCACTGGGGACAGCAGTGACATCACAGGGCACAGTGGTGACACCCACAGGGACAACAGTGATATCACTGGAGACCAGGGACATCACAGGGGTCTGGTGACATCATAGGGACAGCGGTGACATCCTTGGGGACATCAGTGACATTAGAGGGGACAGCGGTGACATCACATAAGACCAGTGACATCACAGGGGTCTGGTGACATCATAGGGACATCAGGGACATCACGGCGACATGGTACTACCACTTGGGACAGCAGTGACATCATAGGGACAGCAGTGACATTTTGGGGACACAGGGACCACCCCTGGGGACAGCAGTGACACTACAGTGGTGACATCCGTGAGGACAGCAGTGACATCACAACTGTCTGCTGACATCACAGGGACTGTGATGACATCAGTTGGACAGCTGTGACATCATTGGGAACACCAGTGACATCCCAGGGACAGTGGTGACATCACTGGGGATGTTGGGGATGTTTGGGGGCCTTTGGGAGGGCACCTGCCTGGGGGTTTTCATGCGAGCACGGACGACTCAGCACACCAATGTGATGATCAGAGAGTGCCGTTGATTGGAATCAAGCAGCAGTCTTTGATCCAGTTTTCTAACAATACTCTTCTATCAGCTCTGTTTCTTTAACATTCTTTATGTCCTTTCCCACTCCGATAGCCGGTACTGAGACCCTCTTTTGTATTTCTAGTTTTGCTACTGCTTCTCTTGGTAGATTTTTCACATCCTGATACCATCAGAAGGCCACCAGAAACACAGATCATGTTTTCACAATTGAAACATAAAAGATTATTTCTCATAGCAGCATATCCTCTATGTTAGCAACATAAGGTTATGTTCTCACAGCTGCAGCATATCCTCTGTGTTAGCACTAAAAATCCCTACACTTCCCCTTTTTTCTTTAAACAAAGCCGACACAGTTTGAGCCAATAAGCTGTGAAAACATTGAACCAGACATGGCAGAAAAATACACACTCCTGGAAGCAGAAAGACAACGGGTGCCAACCATTGTACAGTTTGCATAAGCTGATTCTGGGGGGGCTTTGGGAGGGCACCTGCCCTTCAACACCAGGACTGCAGAGAACTGGGAAGCTTTACTGGGAGCACTGGGAGCAGGCAGGTGGTGTGAGAACAAAAGCAGGGCCGGGGGGGACACACGACCCCTCCAAACTCCAGGTGGGGATGGGTTGGGGGATCCCAGCTGGGTCCAAGGCCACGGGGAGGGACTGCGGCCACCAGCAGCTCAGGAGCTCTGTGGGGAGAGAAAAGAGGGTGACAGCAGGCTGGGGGGGCTCACATGCTCTGGGGAAGGGGGGACACGACCCCCGGGGACCCCCCCTTTACCTTCTCCTGCAGGTAGAAGCCGAGCCCCACCGCCAGGAAGACGAAACCCAACACAAAGCCCCCGACCCCCACCAGGATCTTGCTGCGGACGGTGTCCTGTGGCATCTCTGGGGGGAGCCGGGGGATCAGGACCCCCTAAACCTCCCAGAGACCACCCGGGACCCCCTGAAAACCCTGTCCTGGTCTCCCCAAGCCCACCCAGCATCCCCTGAAACCTCCTGCCAGTCCCTTCCCAGCCCCTCCAGGATCCCACAAAGCCCCTCCCATCCCCTTTAAGAGCCTCCAATCCCCCTCCCATCACCCCCATGATACCTTGGAGTTTTGATGTTTTAATTTTTTTGTTTTTGTAGACCTTAGAAGTAGTCATGTAGTAAATGTAGATTTTAGAGTAGCAGCATATTATCCCTTTACCCTTAACACACCAGCTCAAACCCCTGTTACCCATTCCCCTATCAATTCCCTAAATTCCATAGCCTGTTTAGTCTCTTTTTCAAGGTAGAATTGTAGAAGAACACCCTAACCCTACGGAACAAGATATAGCCATAGACCCAACAACCTTCAGGCCTAGAATTCTGGAAGGCCTCCAAGGACATTACGTGCTCTGAGGAAGATGAAGATGAAGAAGAGGGGGTCCCAAAACGCCCCCAGACCCAATTTCCAAGAGGCGTGGCGGGGGCAGAACCTGGGTGGTGGCTGGACTGGATTGGGCGAAAATCATTATAAAAACTGTGGACATCTGTATTTCGGGAGCGCGCGCTGGGGGTATTCCAGAAAGCCTGGGGGCTCATTAAAGCCTTTGTATCCTTATCTTATCTCCTACCTAATTTGGCTTGGAGTCTTTTTTTCCCCACAGCCATTTAGGCAACAGTTTGGTGGCCCGTACGGGGAATCGAGACCTGTGACTCCTCTGGATCGGTATTCCGTTTTGCAGGGCTTTCTTTCCGGCCGGCATATCTTGAAGAATTCCTGCTCTGATCTTGGGGGGCCCAGCTTCTCAGAACCGCATGTGGAGGAGGTAAGATAAAGAACAAAACTCCTAGAGAATTTTAATTAGCAGCTGCGGGAAGGAGTTTCCCCAGGGCTAGGGAATACGGTGAGGCTGGGAAGGGAAACTTGGACTTGGGCCCAAAGTCAGTGTTTTCCCAGTCTGTTGGCAAAGGGATTTTTGCCGGAGTGGGCAGTGGAACTGCCCGGAAAGTTTAAGTTAGGGCAGGCAGGAGGATTTCGGGTTTCTTGTTGGCCAGGTGCGGCCGGAGAGGGGGGGACGCCTCCCGCTTGAAACTCTGCGTTTCTGCCTGAACCTGGTAGTGTCTGGATTAGACACAAGGTCTGTGGTGTGTGTGGCTGTGAGTTCTAGGCTAGATCTGTCGTTTTCCTCGTGTGTTGTTTGTTAACATGGGATGTACACAAGCTAAAGAAGAAATTCCAGAGGGAACCCCTCTTGCTTTGGTTTTACGTTATTGGGATGATTTAACTGGCCCTGAGACATCTTTAAAAAGGCGGGAAGTAGTTAGACTCTCTATGGATGTTTGGCCCTATACCGGGAAAATTAGAGGAATAACCTGGCCGAAATTTGGCTCTTTTGAGGCAAATACAGTGTTTCATCTTATGACAATCCTTCATAAAGAGGAAATGTGGTCAGAATTGCATTATGCAGAATTATTCTATCTTTTCTTAACCCGTCCGAAATTGAGAAAGGTATATAAAAAGGACAAAGTTAAAATAGAAGCAGAACACACAGAAATGGTATTAGAGGAGAAAAAGAAAAATCGTGCTAAACATGATCCTAACAGTGAAATTAATACTGAAAGCCCTGGAAATGAAGATCTGGACCTTTTAATTCCCCCAGATATGAGAATAACAACCCCAGGACCCTTCCTGGGTCCGGCCACAGGTGCGGGGGGTATCGCTCCATCAGGAGCGGGGGTAGCCCCTGGGGCGGGTCCTGCCAACTCGGCAGGGACGGCTGGATCTGCGGTGCCGGGTCTAGTTGCTTCGGGGGCCCCGGGGGCAACGGCGGGACAAGATGGCACTGCTCCGGGTGGAGCGGGGGTCCTGGGAACTGCTGTTGGTGCTCCGGGACCCGCGGGGCCGGCGCAAGCTGTTCCAACCGGCACGGGAGCGGCGGGAGCCCGGGCAGCCTCTGCCCCGGCTGTGCCGGGAATTCTAACACCGGCCAGACCGGCGGTAGCCCCTCCCAGAGCTGCGGAACCAGCCCCTGTCGAGGCCGCAGGGTCGGTCCTGTCTGAAGCTGCGAGCTCCCTGGGTGTCGGTGATCGGGGAGCCATGGTCCCTCCCGAGGCTGTGGGGCTGATCCCGTCTGGAGCTACGAGCTCTGCCAGTGTCGGGGTGGGGGCGATAGTCCCCCCCTGGACTGCGGGGCCGTTCTTGGCCGGGGCTGCAGGCCCTTTTGGTTACGGGGGGGCGGTAGCGCCTCCCTGGTCTGTGGGGCCAGTCCTGGCTGGAGCCGCGGGCTCTGCCGGTAGCGGTGGGGGGGCGGCGGCCCCCGCCGGGGCTGCTACAGACAGTGCAGGCTCAGTTGCTGTGAGCAGTGCAGGCTCAGACCTCAAGGCTGCGGGAGGAGGAGCGGGAGCAGTGTCTGCAGCCGGGGTCCCTGCCCCAGTTGACACGGACCCCTCCAGTTCTGCCATGAGGGGCGGGAACGAACCCGCCCCCATCCCTTCGGCACCGCCCTATCCTACGGGGAAAGGGGGGGACCAAGGTTTAAAATTACACCATCGGAAGAGGAGCAAATTAAAGTTTACTGATACAGGCACAGAAGTTTCTAATGATATGTTCTTAATTAAATTCTGTAAAGGGGGGAGAATAAAAGTTATCACCCCTAACACTAAATATATCGAGGCAGCTACCTTTTTCATACAGGAGAACCACGGAGAAATACCCGCAGAGGCTGAGAATGCTGTGACCCCTTTAACGTGGACTAACAAATACTCTGGGAAGTCCAAGCTAGCAGAACCTGTAAACATCATGCTCAAGCCAGAAACAACACCGGCTCTACCTTTCCAAGTCCTACTGACTTCCCTCACTGCCGTCAAAGTTACTGGCAAAGGACCCTGGTTTCATTACTCCAGAGTGAAGAAAGCTTCAGTTCCTGGAACTATCAGCAAATCAGAACCCAACTCAGAGGAAGAGGATGTGCCATAGACTGTTTCTGCTGTGCATATTATTTGTACAGTCGGTAACTATGAATTAAGTTTGGAGCCTAATTTACATTTGGTTTTAGTAAAATACACCTAATATTCTTTGTGAAAGTAAGTGCTGAATTTGCACTATGAATTTGGCTGCAATTCGGAATCAAACTAAAATTCTACATCAGGTGTCTCTGGACAATGTCTCACTGGGTTTGGGAGACACTCTCCACAAACTTACTTCATGGTTACCGAACTGGACCTGGATTAAACAACTGTTTCTATTGGTAATGTACATAGTTAGTGTTTGTGTAATAGCTTATTGCATGAACCAATGTTGTAGATGTTACTCATCTTTTTGGAAAGTGATTAAAAGTAAGTAGTAGAGATTGGACAAAATTTTTGAGTTTTGTCCAGTCTCTAAAGGGGGGACTGATACCTTGGAGTTTTGATGTTTTAATTTTTTTATTTTTGTAGACCTTAGAAGTAGTTATGTAGTAAATGTAGATTTTAGAGTAGCAGCATATTATCCCTTTACCCTTAACACACCAGCTCAAACCCCTGTTACCCATTCCCATATCAATTCCCTAAATTCCACTGGCCTGTTTAGTCTCTTTTTCAAGGTAGAATTGTAGAAGAACACCCTAACCCTACGGAACAAGATACAGCCATAGACCCAACAACCTTCAGGCCTAGAATTCTGGAAGGCCTCCAAGGACATTACGTGCTCTGAGGAAGATGAAGATGAAGAAGAGGGGGTCCCAAAACGCCCCCAGACCCAATTTCCAAGAGGCGTGGCGGGGGCAGAACCTGGGTGGTAACAGGACGGGGATTGGGCAAAAATCATTATAAAAACTGTGGACATCTGTATTGCGGGAGCGCGCGCGCTGGGGGTATTCCAGAAAGCCTGGGGGCTCATTAAAACTTTTGTATCCTTATCTTATCTCCTACCTAATTTGGCTTGGAGTCTTTTTTTCCCCACAGCCATTTAGGCAACACCCAGGACAACCCCGAACCCCTCCCAGTCCCTTTCCAGCCCCCCTAGCACTTCCCCCACCCCCTCCCAGTCACTCCAAGCCTTCCCCCAGCCTCCCTCCCATCCCTCCCAGGCTCCCCCAAACTCCCTCCCCGTTATCCCAAGGACTCCCCAAAGCCCCTCTCAGCCCTCCAAGGACTCCGACACCTCCTCCTCAGTCTCTCCATTGCCCCCCAAAGTGCCTGCCAGTGTCCCCAGTGCTCTCCCAGATCCCTGGCCTCACTGCCAGTGTCCCCCTGGTGCTGGGGGGGCCAGGCCGTACCCCAGTGCCGGCTGAGGGGGTGCTCCAGGCTGACGTGCTCCACCTGGCAGGTGTAGGTGATCCCGCGCCGGGGGGGGATTTCCAGCATCACCAGCACCTGGTAGGTCCAGTCCCCGTTGGGGACCACGTCGGTGGCCACCACGTGCTCCGGCAGCTCCTGCCCATCCTGGAACACCTCACCTGCACCGGGCAGGGTAGAAATCCATCACGGAGCAGAGCAGGGGCCGGGGCCGGACTGGGAGCTCGACGGCACCAGCGAGATGGACACGCTGGGGGACACTGGGAGAGACGGGGGAGACACTGGACTGAGCTGGGGAGCACTGGCAGAGAAGGGAGAGGATTTGTAGGGCATTGGTAGGCGTTTGGATGACACTGGAAGGGACTGGGATGGCACTGGGAGGGAGTGGGAATAAACTGGGGTAGAAGGGAATGGGCTGGGGGGCACTGGGGAGAGAGTTGGGAGATGTGAGATTGAACTGAGAACGACTGGGAATGGACTGAGAGGGTCTGGGAGTGGAGTGAGAGGGTCTGGGAAGGACTAGGAATGACTAGAAGGACTGGGAGGGACTGGGAAGGACCCGAGCGGGACTCCGAGGCTGTCCTGGAGAGGGAACTCTGCCCTGCGGGTCTGCCCGGCAACTGAGGGGTCATCGAGGAGACGTGCTCTGGTTGACTGAAGGGTGGGAGCTGGGTGGCACCAGTGGGGTGGAGACGTGGAGGAGCACTGGGAGAGACTAGGATGGAGTGGGGGGCACTGGGAGAGACTGGGGTGGACTTGGAGGAACTGGGAGGGGGCAAAAGGCCATGGGATTGGGCACAGGGAGGGCTGAGGGGTCAGGGGTGATTCCCAGGGAGGGTTTGAGGTGCTCCAGGGTCGTTCCCGTTCCCAAAGGGACCCGCTCTGCCCCGCGCTCACCTCTGCGGTTCACAAGGAACGGGGTGGACACCTCGTAGCTTTTCCAGTAGAACCAGTTCGCCTCAGCCAGTTTGAACTCCAGTACGTCCTGTTGGCTGTTCCAGTGCCTGACCTTGAACTCCCCATATGGGGTGTCCCCCACATAGACCCCCACATCGCTGTCGAAGTGCACGAACTGCTGCCGGTTGTAGATGTACCTGTCCACGAACCTCACCTGCTCGGTGCCGCTGATGAAGTGACACTCGTGCTTTATCAACTCCTGGAACACCCCTGTGTGTGCAGGACACGGGTCAGGGGCTACCCCGCCCCTCCCCCCCCATTATCCCCCAATCCCACACAGCAGGTCGGCAGCTCAGGGGGTCACCCCGGACCCCCTTTCCCACCCCCCTCTGCCCCACGGCCCCCGCAGCACCGGCTCTTGGCTGGGGGGGAACCCCCCCATCAGCCCCCGGAGATGGATAGGGGGGTCGGGGACCCCCCAGTGCGGATCCGACCCCATCCTCAGAACCTCAGGGAACCGCTGCAGGGGTTCAGTGATTGGGGACACCGAGGGAACCCCACGACACCCCTCTTCCTGCTCTCCCACCCCTCTTTTCCCCCTTTCCCACCCCTTTCCCACCATCCTCCCAATCTCCAGACCCCCTCGCGCTCAGTTTGGGGTTCCCACTTCCCTCCTACTAATTCCGGGGGTTCCAACCCCCCTCACATTCACTTTTGAGGCTTCCCCCCCCTCTTTTCTTTCCTCTTTCCCCCCTTCCCGCCCGCCCCCCGCCCCCGCTCACCCGAGAGCTCCTCGCCCGCAGCCGGGGGGGCTCCCAGCACCACCAGTACCACCAGTACGGCCCCAACTCCCCGCACACGCTCCATCCCCAGCGCCGGGCAGGTGCTGAAACCCCAAAAACAATCGGGTGGGGCCGTTTTGGGGCTGTTTTGGGTGCGCTCTGATTGGCTGAGCGCAAACTTGGGACCCGTTTTGCGGGGCGTCCTCC